>NW_026974413.1:0-27674 GCF_037042905.1 Lytechinus pictus | reverse complement strand
CGCGGATAGGGCGAACATTAAAAACTCATCCGGATTCTGGATGCTATCCTTGATATAATATTGAAGCCTTTGGATGGTATAGAAGACATCACCACACTATCTCGGTTCATATTTTGGAAAATTTGGACCAGTCGCGGAGGCGAAAAATAAAACTCATCGGATCTGCCTTTATCTTGATCATATTGATGCCTTTGGATGTTAGAAGATCCCAGAGCGGAGACGGCTATTGGGGGGTCTCGGGCAAAAGAAATCAATTTGGTCATATTTAAAATTTGGACCAGTCGCGGGTAGGGCGAAAAATAAAAACTCATCGGATCTGCTTTATTTGGATGTTAGAAGATCCCACAGAGCGGAGACGGCTGAATTGGGGGGGGTCTCGGGCGCAATTTTCAAGAAATCAATTTGGTCATATTTTGGAAAATTTGGACCAGTCGCGGGTAGGGCGAAAAATAAAAACTCATCGGATCTGCTTTATCTTGATAATATTGATGCCTTTGGATGTTAGAAGATCCCACAGAGCGGAGACGGCTGAATTGGGGGGGGTCTCGGGGGCAATTTTCAAGAAATCAATTTGGTCATATTTTGGAAAATTTGGACCAGTCGCGGGTAGGGCGAAAAATAAAAACTCATCGGATCTGCTTTATCTTGATAATATTGATGCCTTTGGATGTTAGAAGATCCCACAGAGCGGAGACGGCTGAATTGGGGGGGGTCTCGGGGGCAATTTTCAAGAAATCAATTTGGTCATATTTTGGAAAATTTGGACCAGTCGCGGGTAGGGCGAAAAATAAAAACTCATCGGATCTGCTTTATCTTGATAATATTGATGCCTTTGGATGTTAGAAGATCCCACAGAGCGGAGACGGCTGAATTGGGGGGGGTCTCGGGGGCAATTTTCAAGAAATCAATTTGGTCATATTTTGGAAAATTTGGACCAGTCGCGGGTAGGGCGAAAAATAAAAACTCATCGGATCTGCTTTATCTTGATAATATTGATGCCTTTGGATGTTAGAAGATCCCACAGAGCGGAGACGGCTGAATTGGGGGGGGTCTCGGGGGCAATTTTCAAGAAATCAATTTGGTCATATTTTGGAAAATTTGGACCAGTCGCGGGTAGGGCGAAAAATAAAAACTCATCGGATCTGCTTTATCTTGATAATATTGATGCCTTTGGATGTTAGAAGATCCCACAGAGCGGAGACGGCTGAATTGGGGGGGGTCTCGGGGGCAATTTTCAAGAAATCAATTTGGTCATATTTTGGAAAATTTGGACCAGTCGCGGGTAGGGCGAAAAATAAAAACTCATCGGATCTGCTTTATCTTGATAATATTGATGCCTTTGGATGTTAGAAGATCCCACAGAGCGGAGACGGCTGAATTGGGGGGGGTCTCGGGGGCAATTTTCAAGAAATCAATTTGGTCATATTTTGGAAAATTTGGACCAGTCGCGGGTAGGGCGAAAAATAAAAACTCATCGGATCTGCTTTATCTTGATAATATTGATGCCTTTGGATGTTAGAAGATCCCACAGAGCGGAGACGGCTGAATTGGGGGGGGTCTCGGGGGCAATTTTCAAGAAATCAATTTGGTCATATTTTGGAAAATTTGGACCAGTCGCGGGTAGGGCGAAAAATAAAAACTCATCGGATCTGCTTTATCTTGATAATATTGATGCCTTTGGATGTTAGAAGATCCCACAGAGCGGAGACGGCTGAATTGGGGGGGGTCTCGGGGGCAATTTTCAAGAAATCAATTTGGTCATATTTTGGAAAATTTGGACCAGTCGCGGGTAGGGCGAAAAATAAAAACTCATCGGATCTGCTTTATCTTGATAATATTGATGCCTTTGGATGTTAGAAGATCCCACAGAGCGGAGACGGCTGAATTGGGGGGGGTCTCGGGGGCAATTTTCAAGAAATCAATTTGGTCATATTTTGGAAAATTTGGACCAGTCGCGGGTAGGGCGAAAAATAAAAACTCATCGGATCTGCTTTATCTTGATAATATTGATGCCTTTGGATGTTAGAAGATCCCACAGAGCGGAGACGGCTGAATTGGGGGGGGTCTCGGGGGCAATTTTCAAGAAATCAATTTGGTCATATTTTGGAAAATTTGGACCAGTCGCGGGTAGGGCGAAAAATAAAAACTCATCGGATCTGCTTTATCTTGATAATATTGATGCCTTTGGATGTTAGAAGATCCCACAGAGCGGAGACGGCTGAATTGGGGGGGGTCTCGGGGGCAATTTTCAAGAAATCAATTTGGTCATATTTTGGAAAATTTGGACCAGTCGCGGGTAGGGCGAAAAATAAAAACTCATCGGATCTGCTTTATCTTGATAATATTGATGCCTTTGGATGTTAGAAGATCCCACAGAGCGGAGACGGCTGAATTGGGGGGGGTCTCGGGGGCAATTTTCAAGAAATCAATTTGGTCATATTTTGGAAAATTTGGACCAGTCGCGGGTAGGGCGAAAAATAAAAACTCATCGGATCTGCTTTATCTTGATAATATTGATGCCTTTGGATGTTAGAAGATCCCACAGAGCGGAGACGGCTGAATTGGGGGGGGTCTCGGGGGCAATTTTCAAGAAATCAATTTGGTCATATTTTGGAAAATTTGGACCAGTCGCGGGTAGGGCGAAAAATAAAAACTCATCGGATCTGCTTTATCTTGATAATATTGATGCCTTTGGATGTTAGAAGATCCCACAGAGCGGAGACGGCTGAATTGGGGGGGGTCTCGGGGGCAATTTTCAAGAAATCAATTTGGTCATATTTTGGAAAATTTGGACCAGTCGCGGGTAGGGCGAAAAATAAAAACTCATCGGATCTGCTTTATCTTGATAATATTGATGCCTTTGGATGTTAGAAGATCCCACAGAGCGGAGACGGCTGAATTGGGGGGGGTCTCGGGGGCAATTTTCAAGAAATCAATTTGGTCATATTTTGGAAAATTTGGACCAGTCGCGGGTAGGGCGAAAAATAAAAACTCATCGGATCTGCTTTATCTTGATAATATTGATGCCTTTGGATGTTAGAAGATCCCACAGAGCGGAGACGGCTGAATTGGGGGGGGTCTCGGGGGCAATTTTCAAGAAATCAATTTGGTCATATTTTGGAAAATTTGGACCAGTCGCGGGTAGGGCGAAAAATAAAAACTCATCGGATCTGCTTTATCTTGATAATATTGATGCCTTTGGATGTTAGAAGATCCCACAGAGCGGAGACGGCTGAATTGGGGGGGGTCTCGGGGGCAATTTTCAAGAAATCAATTTGGTCATATTTTGGAAAATTTGGACCAGTCGCGGGTAGGGCGAAAAATAAAAACTCATCGGATCTGCTTTATCTTGATAATATTGATGCCTTTGGATGTTAGAAGATCCCACAGAGCGGAGACGGCTGAATTGGGGGGGGTCTCGGGGGCAATTTTCAAGAAATCAATTTGGTCATATTTTGGAAAATTTGGACCAGTCGCGGGTAGGGCGAAAAATAAAAACTCATCGGATCTGCTTTATCTTGATAATATTGATGCCTTTGGATGTTAGAAGATCCCACAGAGCGGAGACGGCTGAATTGGGGGGGGTCTCGGGGGCAATTTTCAAGAAATCAATTTGGTCATATTTTGGAAAATTTGGACCAGTCGCGGGTAGGGCGAAAAATAAAAACTCATCGGATCTGCTTTATCTTGATAATATTGATGCCTTTGGATGTTAGAAGATCCCACAGAGCGGAGACGGCTGAATTGGGGGGGGTCTCGGGGGCAATTTTCAAGAAATCAATTTGGTCATATTTTGGAAAATTTGGACCAGTCGCGGGTAGGGCGAAAAATAAAAACTCATCGGATCTGCTTTATCTTGATAATATTGATGCCTTTGGATGTTAGAAGATCCCACAGAGCGGAGACGGCTGAATTGGGGGGGGTCTCGGGGGCAATTTTCAAGAAATCAATTTGGTCATATTTTGGAAAATTTGGACCAGTCGCGGGTAGGGCGAAAAATAAAAACTCATCGGATCTGCTTTATCTTGATAATATTGATGCCTTTGGATGTTAGAAGATCCCACAGAGCGGAGACGGCTGAATTGGGGGGGGTCTCGGGGGCAATTTTCAAGAAATCAATTTGGTCATATTTTGGAAAATTTGGACCAGTCGCGGGTAGGGCGAAAAATAAAAACTCATCGGATCTGCTTTATCTTGATAATATTGATGCCTTTGGATGTTAGAAGATCCCACAGAGCGGAGACGGCTGAATTGGGGGGGGTCTCGGGGGCAATTTTCAAGAAATCAATTTGGTCATATTTTGGAAAATTTGGACCAGTCGCGGGTAGGGCGAAAAATAAAAACTCATCGGATCTGCTTTATCTTGATAATATTGATGCCTTTGGATGTTAGAAGATCCCACAGAGCGGAGACGGCTGAATTGGGGGGGGTCTCGGGGGCAATTTTCAAGAAATCAATTTGGTCATATTTTGGAAAATTTGGACCAGTCGCGGGTAGGGCGAAAAATAAAAACTCATCGGATCTGCTTTATCTTGATAATATTGATGCCTTTGGATGTTAGAAGATCCCACAGAGCGGAGACGGCTGAATTGGGGGGGGTCTCGGGGGCAATTTTCAAGAAATCAATTTGGTCATATTTTGGAAAATTTGGACCAGTCGCGGGTAGGGCGAAAAATAAAAACTCATCGGATCTGCTTTATCTTGATAATATTGATGCCTTTGGATGTTAGAAGATCCCACAGAGCGGAGACGGCTGAATTGGGGGGGGTCTCGGGGGCAATTTTCAAGAAATCAATTTGGTCATATTTTGGAAAATTTGGACCAGTCGCGGGTAGGGCGAAAAATAAAAACTCATCGGATCTGCTTTATCTTGATAATATTGATGCCTTTGGATGTTAGAAGATCCCACAGAGCGGAGACGGCTGAATTGGGGGGGGTCTCGGGGGCAATTTTCAAGAAATCAATTTGGTCATATTTTGGAAAATTTGGACCAGTCGCGGGTAGGGCGAAAAATAAAAACTCATCGGATCTGCTTTATCTTGATAATATTGATGCCTTTGGATGTTAGAAGATCCCACAGAGCGGAGACGGCTGAATTGGGGGGGGTCTCGGGGGCAATTTTCAAGAAATCAATTTGGTCATATTTTGGAAAATTTGGACCAGTCGCGGGTAGGGCGAAAAATAAAAACTCATCGGATCTGCTTTATCTTGATAATATTGATGCCTTTGGATGTTAGAAGATCCCACAGAGCGGAGACGGCTGAATTGGGGGGGGTCTCGGGGGCAATTTTCAAGAAATCAATTTGGTCATATTTTGGAAAATTTGGACCAGTCGCGGGTAGGGCGAAAAATAAAAACTCATCGGATCTGCTTTATCTTGATAATATTGATGCCTTTGGATGTTAGAAGATCCCACAGAGCGGAGACGGCTGAATTGGGGGGGGTCTCGGGGGCAATTTTCAAGAAATCAATTTGGTCATATTTTGGAAAATTTGGACCAGTCGCGGGTAGGGCGAAAAATAAAAACTCATCGGATCTGCTTTATCTTGATAATATTGATGCCTTTGGATGTTAGAAGATCCCACAGAGCGGAGACGGCTGAATTGGGGGGGGTCTCGGGGGCAATTTTCAAGAAATCAATTTGGTCATATTTTGGAAAATTTGGACCAGTCGCGGGTAGGGCGAAAAATAAAAACTCATCGGATCTGCTTTATCTTGATAATATTGATGCCTTTGGATGTTAGAAGATCCCACAGAGCGGAGACGGCTGAATTGGGGGGGGTCTCGGGGGCAATTTTCAAGAAATCAATTTGGTCATATTTTGGAAAATTTGGACCAGTCGCGGGTAGGGCGAAAAATAAAAACTCATCGGATCTGCTTTATCTTGATAATATTGATGCCTTTGGATGTTAGAAGATCCCACAGAGCGGAGACGGCTGAATTGGGGGGGGTCTCGGGGGCAATTTTCAAGAAATCAATTTGGTCATATTTTGGAAAATTTGGACCAGTCGCGGGTAGGGCGAAAAATAAAAACTCATCGGATCTGCTTTATCTTGATAATATTGATGCCTTTGGATGTTAGAAGATCCCACAGAGCGGAGACGGCTGAATTGGGGGGGGTCTCGGGGGCAATTTTCAAGAAATCAATTTGGTCATATTTTGGAAAATTTGGACCAGTCGCGGGTAGGGCGAAAAATAAAAACTCATCGGATCTGCTTTATCTTGATAATATTGATGCCTTTGGATGTTAGAAGATCCCACAGAGCGGAGACGGCTGAATTGGGGGGGGTCTCGGGGGCAATTTTCAAGAAATCAATTTGGTCATATTTTGGAAAATTTGGACCAGTCGCGGGTAGGGCGAAAAATAAAAACTCATCGGATCTGCTTTATCTTGATAATATTGATGCCTTTGGATGTTAGAAGATCCCACAGAGCGGAGACGGCTGAATTGGGGGGGGTCTCGGGGGCAATTTTCAAGAAATCAATTTGGTCATATTTTGGAAAATTTGGACCAGTCGCGGGTAGGGCGAAAAATAAAAACTCATCGGATCTGCTTTATCTTGATAATATTGATGCCTTTGGATGTTAGAAGATCCCACAGAGCGGAGACGGCTGAATTGGGGGGGGTCTCGGGGGCAATTTTCAAGAAATCAATTTGGTCATATTTTGGAAAATTTGGACCAGTCGCGGGTAGGGCGAAAAATAAAAACTCATCGGATCTGCTTTATCTTGATAATATTGATGCCTTTGGATGTTAGAAGATCCCACAGAGCGGAGACGGCTGAATTGGGGGGGGTCTCGGGGGCAATTTTCAAGAAATCAATTTGGTCATATTTTGGAAAATTTGGACCAGTCGCGGGTAGGGCGAAAAATAAAAACTCATCGGATCTGCTTTATCTTGATAATATTGATGCCTTTGGATGTTAGAAGATCCCACAGAGCGGAGACGGCTGAATTGGGGGGGGTCTCGGGGGCAATTTTCAAGAAATCAATTTGGTCATATTTTGGAAAATTTGGACCAGTCGCGGGTAGGGCGAAAAATAAAAACTCATCGGATCTGCTTTATCTTGATAATATTGATGCCTTTGGATGTTAGAAGATCCCACAGAGCGGAGACGGCTGAATTGGGGGGGGTCTCGGGGGCAATTTTCAAGAAATCAATTTGGTCATATTTTGGAAAATTTGGACCAGTCGCGGGTAGGGCGAAAAATAAAAACTCATCGGATCTGCTTTATCTTGATAATATTGATGCCTTTGGATGTTAGAAGATCCCACAGAGCGGAGACGGCTGAATTGGGGGGGGTCTCGGGGGCAATTTTCAAGAAATCAATTTGGTCATATTTTGGAAAATTTGGACCAGTCGCGGGTAGGGCGAAAAATAAAAACTCATCGGATCTGCTTTATCTTGATAATATTGATGCCTTTGGATGTTAGAAGATCCCACAGAGCGGAGACGGCTGAATTGGGGGGGGTCTCGGGGGCAATTTTCAAGAAATCAATTTGGTCATATTTTGGAAAATTTGGACCAGTCGCGGGTAGGGCGAAAAATAAAAACTCATCGGATCTGCTTTATCTTGATAATATTGATGCCTTTGGATGTTAGAAGATCCCACAGAGCGGAGACGGCTGAATTGGGGGGGGTCTCGGGGGCAATTTTCAAGAAATCAATTTGGTCATATTTTGGAAAATTTGGACCAGTCGCGGGTAGGGCGAAAAATAAAAACTCATCGGATCTGCTTTATCTTGATAATATTGATGCCTTTGGATGTTAGAAGATCCCACAGAGCGGAGACGGCTGAATTGGGGGGGGTCTCGGGGGCAATTTTCAAGAAATCAATTTGGTCATATTTTGGAAAATTTGGACCAGTCGCGGGTAGGGCGAAAAATAAAAACTCATCGGATCTGCTTTATCTTGATAATATTGATGCCTTTGGATGTTAGAAGATCCCACAGAGCGGAGACGGCTGAATTGGGGGGGGTCTCGGGGGCAATTTTCAAGAAATCAATTTGGTCATATTTTGGAAAATTTGGACCAGTCGCGGGTAGGGCGAAAAATAAAAACTCATCGGATCTGCTTTATCTTGATAATATTGATGCCTTTGGATGTTAGAAGATCCCACAGAGCGGAGACGGCTGAATTGGGGGGGGTCTCGGGGGCAATTTTCAAGAAATCAATTTGGTCATATTTTGGAAAATTTGGACCAGTCGCGGGTAGGGCGAAAAATAAAAACTCATCGGATCTGCTTTATCTTGATAATATTGATGCCTTTGGATGTTAGAAGATCCCACAGAGCGGAGACGGCTGAATTGGGGGGGGTCTCGGGGGCAATTTTCAAGAAATCAATTTGGTCATATTTTGGAAAATTTGGACCAGTCGCGGGTAGGGCGAAAAATAAAAACTCATCGGATCTGCTTTATCTTGATAATATTGATGCCTTTGGATGTTAGAAGATCCCACAGAGCGGAGACGGCTGAATTGGGGGGGGTCTCGGGGGCAATTTTCAAGAAATCAATTTGGTCATATTTTGGAAAATTTGGACCAGTCGCGGGTAGGGCGAAAAATAAAAACTCATCGGATCTGCTTTATCTTGATAATATTGATGCCTTTGGATGTTAGAAGATCCCACAGAGCGGAGACGGCTGAATTGGGGGGGGTCTCGGGGGCAATTTTCAAGAAATCAATTTGGTCATATTTTGGAAAATTTGGACCAGTCGCGGGTAGGGCGAAAAATAAAAACTCATCGGATCTGCTTTATCTTGATAATATTGATGCCTTTGGATGTTAGAAGATCCCACAGAGCGGAGACGGCTGAATTGGGGGGGGTCTCGGGGGCAATTTTCAAGAAATCAATTTGGTCATATTTTGGAAAATTTGGACCAGTCGCGGGTAGGGCGAAAAATAAAAACTCATCGGATCTGCTTTATCTTGATAATATTGATGCCTTTGGATGTTAGAAGATCCCACAGAGCGGAGACGGCTGAATTGGGGGGGGTCTCGGGGGCAATTTTCAAGAAATCAATTTGGTCATATTTTGGAAAATTTGGACCAGTCGCGGGTAGGGCGAAAAATAAAAACTCATCGGATCTGCTTTATCTTGATAATATTGATGCCTTTGGATGTTAGAAGATCCCACAGAGCGGAGACGGCTGAATTGGGGGGGGTCTCGGGGGCAATTTTCAAGAAATCAATTTGGTCATATTTTGGAAAATTTGGACCAGTCGCGGGTAGGGCGAAAAATAAAAACTCATCGGATCTGCTTTATCTTGATAATATTGATGCCTTTGGATGTTAGAAGATCCCACAGAGCGGAGACGGCTGAATTGGGGGGGGTCTCGGGGGCAATTTTCAAGAAATCAATTTGGTCATATTTTGGAAAATTTGGACCAGTCGCGGGTAGGGCGAAAAATAAAAACTCATCGGATCTGCTTTATCTTGATAATATTGATGCCTTTGGATGTTAGAAGATCCCACAGAGCGGAGACGGCTGAATTGGGGGGGGTCTCGGGGGCAATTTTCAAGAAATCAATTTGGTCATATTTTGGAAAATTTGGACCAGTCGCGGGTAGGGCGAAAAATAAAAACTCATCGGATCTGCTTTATCTTGATAATATTGATGCCTTTGGATGTTAGAAGATCCCACAGAGCGGAGACGGCTGAATTGGGGGGGGTCTCGGGGGCAATTTTCAAGAAATCAATTTGGTCATATTTTGGAAAATTTGGACCAGTCGCGGGTAGGGCGAAAAATAAAAACTCATCGGATCTGCTTTATCTTGATAATATTGATGCCTTTGGATGTTAGAAGATCCCACAGAGCGGAGACGGCTGAATTGGGGGGGGTCTCGGGGGCAATTTTCAAGAAATCAATTTGGTCATATTTTGGAAAATTTGGACCAGTCGCGGGTAGGGCGAAAAATAAAAACTCATCGGATCTGCTTTATCTTGATAATATTGATGCCTTTGGATGTTAGAAGATCCCACAGAGCGGAGACGGCTGAATTGGGGGGGGTCTCGGGGGCAATTTTCAAGAAATCAATTTGGTCATATTTTGGAAAATTTGGACCAGTCGCGGGTAGGGCGAAAAATAAAAACTCATCGGATCTGCTTTATCTTGATAATATTGATGCCTTTGGATGTTAGAAGATCCCACAGAGCGGAGACGGCTGAATTGGGGGGGGTCTCGGGGGCAATTTTCAAGAAATCAATTTGGTCATATTTTGGAAAATTTGGACCAGTCGCGGGTAGGGCGAAAAATAAAAACTCATCGGATCTGCTTTATCTTGATAATATTGATGCCTTTGGATGTTAGAAGATCCCACAGAGCGGAGACGGCTGAATTGGGGGGGGTCTCGGGGGCAATTTTCAAGAAATCAATTTGGTCATATTTTGGAAAATTTGGACCAGTCGCGGGTAGGGCGAAAAATAAAAACTCATCGGATCTGCTTTATCTTGATAATATTGATGCCTTTGGATGTTAGAAGATCCCACAGAGCGGAGACGGCTGAATTGGGGGGGGTCTCGGGGGCAATTTTCAAGAAATCAATTTGGTCATATTTTGGAAAATTTGGACCAGTCGCGGGTAGGGCGAAAAATAAAAACTCATCGGATCTGCTTTATCTTGATAATATTGATGCCTTTGGATGTTAGAAGATCCCACAGAGCGGAGACGGCTGAATTGGGGGGGGTCTCGGGGGCAATTTTCAAGAAATCAATTTGGTCATATTTTGGAAAATTTGGACCAGTCGCGGGTAGGGCGAAAAATAAAAACTCATCGGATCTGCTTTATCTTGATAATATTGATGCCTTTGGATGTTAGAAGATCCCACAGAGCGGAGACGGCTGAATTGGGGGGGGTCTCGGGGGCAATTTTCAAGAAATCAATTTGGTCATATTTTGGAAAATTTGGACCAGTCGCGGGTAGGGCGAAAAATAAAAACTCATCGGATCTGCTTTATCTTGATAATATTGATGCCTTTGGATGTTAGAAGATCCCACAGAGCGGAGACGGCTGAATTGGGGGGGGTCTCGGGGGCAATTTTCAAGAAATCAATTTGGTCATATTTTGGAAAATTTGGACCAGTCGCGGGTAGGGCGAAAAATAAAAACTCATCGGATCTGCTTTATCTTGATAATATTGATGCCTTTGGATGTTAGAAGATCCCACAGAGCGGAGACGGCTGAATTGGGGGGGGTCTCGGGGGCAATTTTCAAGAAATCAATTTGGTCATATTTTGGAAAATTTGGACCAGTCGCGGGTAGGGCGAAAAATAAAAACTCATCGGATCTGCTTTATCTTGATAATATTGATGCCTTTGGATGTTAGAAGATCCCACAGAGCGGAGACGGCTGAATTGGGGGGGGTCTCGGGGGCAATTTTCAAGAAATCAATTTGGTCATATTTTGGAAAATTTGGACCAGTCGCGGGTAGGGCGAAAAATAAAAACTCATCGGATCTGCTTTATCTTGATAATATTGATGCCTTTGGATGTTAGAAGATCCCACAGAGCGGAGACGGCTGAATTGGGGGGGGTCTCGGGGGCAATTTTCAAGAAATCAATTTGGTCATATTTTGGAAAATTTGGACCAGTCGCGGGTAGGGCGAAAAATAAAAACTCATCGGATCTGCTTTATCTTGATAATATTGATGCCTTTGGATGTTAGAAGATCCCACAGAGCGGAGACGGCTGAATTGGGGGGGGTCTCGGGGGCAATTTTCAAGAAATCAATTTGGTCATATTTTGGAAAATTTGGACCAGTCGCGGGTAGGGCGAAAAATAAAAACTCATCGGATCTGCTTTATCTTGATAATATTGATGCCTTTGGATGTTAGAAGATCCCACAGAGCGGAGACGGCTGAATTGGGGGGGGTCTCGGGGGCAATTTTCAAGAAATCAATTTGGTCATATTTTGGAAAATTTGGACCAGTCGCGGGTAGGGCGAAAAATAAAAACTCATCGGATCTGCTTTATCTTGATAATATTGATGCCTTTGGATGTTAGAAGATCCCACAGAGCGGAGACGGCTGAATTGGGGGGGGTCTCGGGGGCAATTTTCAAGAAATCAATTTGGTCATATTTTGGAAAATTTGGACCAGTCGCGGGTAGGGCGAAAAATAAAAACTCATCGGATCTGCTTTATCTTGATAATATTGATGCCTTTGGATGTTAGAAGATCCCACAGAGCGGAGACGGCTGAATTGGGGGGGGTCTCGGGGGCAATTTTCAAGAAATCAATTTGGTCATATTTTGGAAAATTTGGACCAGTCGCGGGTAGGGCGAAAAATAAAAACTCATCGGATCTGCTTTATCTTGATAATATTGATGCCTTTGGATGTTAGAAGATCCCACAGAGCGGAGACGGCTGAATTGGGGGGGGTCTCGGGGGCAATTTTCAAGAAATCAATTTGGTCATATTTTGGAAAATTTGGACCAGTCGCGGGTAGGGCGAAAAATAAAAACTCATCGGATCTGCTTTATCTTGATAATATTGATGCCTTTGGATGTTAGAAGATCCCACAGAGCGGAGACGGCTGAATTGGGGGGGGTCTCGGGGGCAATTTTCAAGAAATCAATTTGGTCATATTTTGGAAAATTTGGACCAGTCGCGGGTAGGGCGAAAAATAAAAACTCATCGGATCTGCTTTATCTTGATAATATTGATGCCTTTGGATGTTAGAAGATCCCACAGAGCGGAGACGGCTGAATTGGGGGGGGTCTCGGGGGCAATTTTCAAGAAATCAATTTGGTCATATTTTGGAAAATTTGGACCAGTCGCGGGTAGGGCGAAAAATAAAAACTCATCGGATCTGCTTTATCTTGATAATATTGATGCCTTTGGATGTTAGAAGATCCCACAGAGCGGAGACGGCTGAATTGGGGGGGGTCTCGGGGGCAATTTTCAAGAAATCAATTTGGTCATATTTTGGAAAATTTGGACCAGTCGCGGGTAGGGCGAAAAATAAAAACTCATCGGATCTGCTTTATCTTGATAATATTGATGCCTTTGGATGTTAGAAGATCCCACAGAGCGGAGACGGCTGAATTGGGGGGGGTCTCGGGGGCAATTTTCAAGAAATCAATTTGGTCATATTTTGGAAAATTTGGACCAGTCGCGGGTAGGGCGAAAAATAAAAACTCATCGGATCTGCTTTATCTTGATAATATTGATGCCTTTGGATGTTAGAAGATCCCACAGAGCGGAGACGGCTGAATTGGGGGGGGTCTCGGGGGCAATTTTCAAGAAATCACACTTTGGTCATATTTTGGAAAATTTGGACCAGTCGCGGGTAGGGCGAAAAATAAAAACTCATCGGATCTGCTTTATCTTGATAATATTGATGCCTTTGGATGTTAGAAGATCCCACAGAGCGGAGACGGCTGAATTGGGGGGGGTCTCGGGGGCAATTTTCAAGAAATCAATTTGGTCATATTTTGGAAAATTTGGACCAGTCGCGGGTAGGGCGAAAAATAAAAACTCATCGGATCTGCTTTATCTTGATAATATTGATGCCTTTGGATGTTAGAAGATCCCACAGAGCGGAGACGGCTGAATTGGGGGGGGTCTCGGGGGCAATTTTCAAGAAATCAATTTGGTCATATTTTGGAAAATTTGGACCAGTCGCGGGTAGGGCGAAAAATAAAAACTCATCGGATCTGCTTTATCTTGATAATATTGATGCCTTTGGATGTTAGAAGATCCCACAGAGCGGAGACGGCTGAATTGGGGGGGGTCTCGGGGGCAATTTTCAAGAAATCAATTTGGTCATATTTTGGAAAATTTGGACCAGTCGCGGGTAGGGCGAAAAATAAAAACTCATCGGATCTGCTTTATCTTGATAATATTGATGCCTTTGGATGTTAGAAGATCCCACAGAGCGGAGACGGCTGAATTGGGGGGGGTCTCGGGGGCAATTTTCAAGAAATCAATTTGGTCATATTTTGGAAAATTTGGACCAGTCGCGGGTAGGGCGAAAAATAAAAACTCATCGGATCTGCTTTATCTTGATAATATTGATGCCTTTGGATGTTAGAAGATCCCACAGAGCGGAGACGGCTGAATTGGGGGGGGTCTCGGGGGCAATTTTCAAGAAATCAATTTGGTCATATTTTGGAAAATTTGGACCAGTCGCGGGTAGGGCGAAAAATAAAAACTCATCGGATCTGCTTTATCTTGATAATATTGATGCCTTTGGATGTTAGAAGATCCCACAGAGCGGAGACGGCTGAATTGGGGGGGGTCTCGGGGGCAATTTTCAAGAAATCAATTTGGTCATATTTTGGAAAATTTGGACCAGTCGCGGGTAGGGCGAAAAATAAAAACTCATCGGATCTGCTTTATCTTGATAATATTGATGCCTTTGGATGTTAGAAGATCCCACAGAGCGGAGACGGCTGAATTGGGGGGGGTCTCGGGGGCAATTTTCAAGAAATCAATTTGGTCATATTTTGGAAAATTTGGACCAGTCGCGGGTAGGGCGAAAAATAAAAACTCATCGGATCTGCTTTATCTTGATAATATTGATGCCTTTGGATGTTAGAAGATCCCACAGAGCGGAGACGGCTGAATTGGGGGGGGTCTCGGGGGCAATTTTCAAGAAATCAATTTGGTCATATTTTGGAAAATTTGGACCAGTCGCGGGTAGGGCGAAAAATAAAAACTCATCGGATCTGCTTTATCTTGATAATATTGATGCCTTTGGATGTTAGAAGATCCCACAGAGCGGAGACGGCTGAATTGGGGGGGGTCTCGGGGGCAATTTTCAAGAAATCAATTTGGTCATATTTTGGAAAATTTGGACCAGTCGCGGGTAGGGCGAAAAATAAAAACTCATCGGATCTGCTTTATCTTGATAATATTGATGCCTTTGGATGTTAGAAGATCCCACAGAGCGGAGACGGCTGAATTGGGGGGGGTCTCGGGGGCAATTTTCAAGAAATCAATTTGGTCATATTTTGGAAAATTTGGACCAGTCGCGGGTAGGGCGAAAAATAAAAACTCATCGGATCTGCTTTATCTTGATAATATTGATGCCTTTGGATGTTAGAAGATCCCACAGAGCGGAGACGGCTGAATTGGGGGGGGTCTCGGGGGCAATTTTCAAGAAATCAATTTGGTCATATTTTGGAAAATTTGGACCAGTCGCGGGTAGGGCGAAAAATAAAAACTCATCGGATCTGCTTTATCTTGATAATATTGATGCCTTTGGATGTTAGAAGATCCCACAGAGCGGAGACGGCTGAATTGGGGGGGGTCTCGGGGGCAATTTTCAAGAAATCAATTTGGTCATATTTTGGAAAATTTGGACCAGTCGCGGGTAGGGCGAAAAATAAAAACTCATCGGATCTGCTTTATCTTGATAATATTGATGCCTTTGGATGTTAGAAGATCCCACAGAGCGGAGACGGCTGAATTGGGGGGGGTCTCGGGGGCAATTTTCAAGAAATCAATTTGGTCATATTTTGGAAAATTTGGACCAGTCGCGGGTAGGGCGAAAAATAAAAACTCATCGGATCTGCTTTATCTTGATAATATTGATGCCTTTGGATGTTAGAAGATCCCACAGAGCGGAGACGGCTGAATTGGGGGGGGTCTCGGGGGCAATTTTCAAGAAATCAATTTGGTCATATTTTGGAAAATTTGGACCAGTCGCGGGTAGGGCGAAAAATAAAAACTCATCGGATCTGCTTTATCTTGATAATATTGATGCCTTTGGATGTTAGAAGATCCCACAGAGCGGAGACGGCTGAATTGGGGGGGGTCTCGGGGGCAATTTTCAAGAAATCAATTTGGTCATATTTTGGAAAATTTGGACCAGTCGCGGGTAGGGCGAAAAATAAAAACTCATCGGATCTGCTTTATCTTGATAATATTGATGCCTTTGGATGTTAGAAGATCCCACAGAGCGGAGACGGCTGAATTGGGGGGGGTCTCGGGGGCAATTTTCAAGAAATCAATTTGGTCATATTTTGGAAAATTTGGACCAGTCGCGGGTAGGGCGAAAAATAAAAACTCATCGGATCTGCTTTATCTTGATAATATTGATGCCTTTGGATGTTAGAAGATCCCACAGAGCGGAGACGGCTGAATTGGGGGGGGTCTCGGGGGCAATTTTCAAGAAATCAATTTGGTCATATTTTGGAAAATTTGGACCAGTCGCGGGTAGGGCGAAAAATAAAAACTCATCGGATCTGCTTTATCTTGATAATATTGATGCCTTTGGATGTTAGAAGATCCCACAGAGCGGAGACGGCTGAATTGGGGGGGGTCTCGGGGGCAATTTTCAAGAAATCAATTTGGTCATATTTTGGAAAATTTGGACCAGTCGCGGGTAGGGCGAAAAATAAAAACTCATCGGATCTGCTTTATCTTGATAATATTGATGCCTTTGGATGTTAGAAGATCCCACAGAGCGGAGACGGCTGAATTGGGGGGGGTCTCGGGGGCAATTTTCAAGAAATCAATTTGGTCATATTTTGGAAAATTTGGACCAGTCGCGGGTAGGGCGAAAAATAAAAACTCATCGGATCTGCTTTATCTTGATAATATTGATGCCTTTGGATGTTAGAAGATCCCACAGAGCGGAGACGGCTGAATTGGGGGGGGTCTCGGGGGCAATTTTCAAGAAATCAATTTGGTCATATTTTGGAAAATTTGGACCAGTCGCGGGTAGGGCGAAAAATAAAAACTCATCGGATCTGCTTTATCTTGATAATATTGATGCCTTTGGATGTTAGAAGATCCCACAGAGCGGAGACGGCTGAATTGGGGGGGGTCTCGGGGGCAATTTTCAAGAAATCAATTTGGTCATATTTTGGAAAATTTGGACCAGTCGCGGGTAGGGCGAAAAATAAAAACTCATCGGATCTGCTTTATCTTGATAATATTGATGCCTTTGGATGTTAGAAGATCCCACAGAGCGGAGACGGCTGAATTGGGGGGGGTCTCGGGGGCAATTTTCAAGAAATCAATTTGGTCATATTTTGGAAAATTTGGACCAGTCGCGGGTAGGGCGAAAAATAAAAACTCATCGGATCTGCTTTATCTTGATAATATTGATGCCTTTGGATGTTAGAAGATCCCACAGAGCGGAGACGGCTGAATTGGGGGGGGTCTCGGGGGCAATTTTCAAGAAATCAATTTGGTCATATTTTGGAAAATTTGGACCAGTCGCGGGTAGGGCGAAAAATAAAAACTCATCGGATCTGCTTTATCTTGATAATATTGATGCCTTTGGATGTTAGAAGATCCCACAGAGCGGAGACGGCTGAATTGGGGGGGGTCTCGGGGGCAATTTTCAAGAAATCAATTTGGTCATATTTTGGAAAATTTGGACCAGTCGCGGGTAGGGCGAAAAATAAAAACTCATCGGATCTGCTTTATCTTGATAATATTGATGCCTTTGGATGTTAGAAGATCCCACAGAGCGGAGACGGCTGAATTGGGGGGGGTCTCGGGGGCAATTTTCAAGAAATCAATTTGGTCATATTTTGGAAAATTTGGACCAGTCGCGGGTAGGGCGAAAAATAAAAACTCATCGGATCTGCTTTATCTTGATAATATTGATGCCTTTGGATGTTAGAAGATCCCACAGAGCGGAGACGGCTGAATTGGGGGGGGTCTCGGGGGCAATTTTCAAGAAATCAATTTGGTCATATTTTGGAAAATTTGGACCAGTCGCGGGTAGGGCGAAAAATAAAAACTCATCGGATCTGCTTTATCTTGATAATATTGATGCCTTTGGATGTTAGAAGATCCCACAGAGCGGAGACGGCTGAATTGGGGGGGGTCTCGGGGGCAATTTTCAAGAAATCAATTTGGTCATATTTTGGAAAATTTGGACCAGTCGCGGGTAGGGCGAAAAATAAAAACTCATCGGATCTGCTTTATCTTGATAATATTGATGCCTTTGGATGTTAGAAGATCCCACAGAGCGGAGACGGCTGAATTGGGGGGGGTCTCGGGGGCAATTTTCAAGAAATCAATTTGGTCATATTTTGGAAAATTTGGACCAGTCGCGGGTAGGGCGAAAAATAAAAACTCATCGGATCTGCTTTATCTTGATAATATTGATGCCTTTGGATGTTAGAAGATCCCACAGAGCGGAGACGGCTGAATTGGGGGGGGTCTCGGGGGCAATTTTCAAGAAATCAATTTGGTCATATTTTGGAAAATTTGGACCAGTCGCGGGTAGGGCGAAAAATAAAAACTCATCGGATCTGCTTTATCTTGATAATATTGATGCCTTTGGATGTTAGAAGATCCCACAGAGCGGAGACGGCTGAATTGGGGGGGGTCTCGGGGGCAATTTTCAAGAAATCAATTTGGTCATATTTTGGAAAATTTGGACCAGTCGCGGGTAGGGCGAAAAATAAAAACTCATCGGATCTGCTTTATCTTGATAATATTGATGCCTTTGGATGTTAGAAGATCCCACAGAGCGGAGACGGCTGAATTGGGGGGGGTCTCGGGGGCAATTTTCAAGAAATCAATTTGGTCATATTTTGGAAAATTTGGACCAGTCGCGGGTAGGGCGAAAAATAAAAACTCATCGGATCTGCTTTATCTTGATAATATTGATGCCTTTGGATGTTAGAAGATCCCACAGAGCGGAGACGGCTGAATTGGGGGGGGTCTCGGGGGCAATTTTCAAGAAATCAATTTGGTCATATTTTGGAAAATTTGGACCAGTCGCGGGTAGGGCGAAAAATAAAAACTCATCGGATCTGCTTTATCTTGATAATATTGATGCCTTTGGATGTTAGAAGATCCCACAGAGCGGAGACGGCTGAATTGGGGGGGGTCTCGGGGGCAATTTTCAAGAAATCAATTTGGTCATATTTTGGAAAATTTGGACCAGTCGCGGGTAGGGCGAAAAATAAAAACTCATCGGATCTGCTTTATCTTGATAATATTGATGCCTTTGGATGTTAGAAGATCCCACAGAGCGGAGACGGCTGAATTGGGGGGGGTCTCGGGGGCAATTTTCAAGAAATCAATTTGGTCATATTTTGGAAAATTTGGACCAGTCGCGGGTAGGGCGAAAAATAAAAACTCATCGGATCTGCTTTATCTTGATAATATTGATGCCTTTGGATGTTAGAAGATCCCACAGAGCGGAGACGGCTGAATTGGGGGGGGTCTCGGGGGCAATTTTCAAGAAATCAATTTGGTCATATTTTGGAAAATTTGGACCAGTCGCGGGTAGGGCGAAAAATAAAAACTCATCGGATCTGCTTTATCTTGATAATATTGATGCCTTTGGATGTTAGAAGATCCCACAGAGCGGAGACGGCTGAATTGGGGGGGGTCTCGGGGGCAATTTTCAAGAAATCAATTTGGTCATATTTTGGAAAATTTGGACCAGTCGCGGGTAGGGCGAAAAATAAAAACTCATCGGATCTGCTTTATCTTGATAATATTGATGCCTTTGGATGTTAGAAGATCCCACAGAGCGGAGACGGCTGAATTGGGGGGGGTCTCGGGGGCAATTTTCAAGAAATCAATTTGGTCATATTTTGGAAAATTTGGACCAGTCGCGGGTAGGGCGAAAAATAAAAACTCATCGGATCTGCTTTATCTTGATAATATTGATGCCTTTGGATGTTAGAAGATCCCACAGAGCGGAGACGGCTGAATTGGGGGGGGTCTCGGGGGCAATTTTCAAGAAATCAATTTGGTCATATTTTGGAAAATTTGGACCAGTCGCGGGTAGGGCGAAAAATAAAAACTCATCGGATCTGCTTTATCTTGATAATATTGATGCCTTTGGATGTTAGAAGATCCCACAGAGCGGAGACGGCTGAATTGGGGGGGGTCTCGGGGGCAATTTTCAAGAAATCAATTTGGTCATATTTTGGAAAATTTGGACCAGTCGCGGGTAGGGCGAAAAATAAAAACTCATCGGATCTGCTTTATCTTGATAATATTGATGCCTTTGGATGTTAGAAGATCCCACAGAGCGGAGACGGCTGAATTGGGGGGGGTCTCGGGGGCAATTTTCAAGAAATCAATTTGGTCATATTTTGGAAAATTTGGACCAGTCGCGGGTAGGGCGAAAAATAAAAACTCATCGGATCTGCTTTATCTTGATAATATTGATGCCTTTGGATGTTAGAAGATCCCACAGAGCGGAGACGGCTGAATTGGGGGGGGTCTCGGGGGCAATTTTCAAGAAATCAATTTGGTCATATTTTGGAAAATTTGGACCAGTCGCGGGTAGGGCGAAAAATAAAAACTCATCGGATCTGCTTTATCTTGATAATATTGATGCCTTTGGATGTTAGAAGATCCCACAGAGCGGAGACGGCTGAATTGGGGGGGGTCTCGGGGGCAATTTTCAAGAAATCAATTTGGTCATATTTTGGAAAATTTGGACCAGTCGCGGGTAGGGCGAAAAATAAAAACTCATCGGATCTGCTTTATCTTGATAATATTGATGCCTTTGGATGTTAGAAGATCCCACAGAGCGGAGACGGCTGAATTGGGGGGGGTCTCGGGGGCAATTTTCAAGAAATCAATTTGGTCATATTTTGGAAAATTTGGACCAGTCGCGGGTAGGGCGAAAAATAAAAACTCATCGGATCTGCTTTATCTTGATAATATTGATGCCTTTGGATGTTAGAAGATCCCACAGAGCGGAGACGGCTGAATTGGGGGGGGTCTCGGGGGCAATTTTCAAGAAATCAATTTGGTCATATTTTGGAAAATTTGGACCAGTCGCGGGTAGGGCGAAAAATAAAAACTCATCGGATCTGCTTTATCTTGATAATATTGATGCCTTTGGATGTTAGAAGATCCCACAGAGCGGAGACGGCTGAATTGGGGGGGGTCTCGGGGGCAATTTTCAAGAAATCAATTTGGTCATATTTTGGAAAATTTGGACCAGTCGCGGGTAGGGCGAAAAATAAAAACTCATCGGATCTGCTTTATCTTGATAATATTGATGCCTTTGGATGTTAGAAGATCCCACAGAGCGGAGACGGCTGAATTGGGGGGGGTCTCGGGGGCAATTTTCAAGAAATCAATTTGGTCATATTTTGGAAAATTTGGACCAGTCGCGGGTAGGGCGAAAAATAAAAACTCATCGGATCTGCTTTATCTTGATAATATTGATGCCTTTGGATGTTAGAAGATCCCACAGAGCGGAGACGGCTGAATTGGGGGGGGTCTCGGGGGCAATTTTCAAGAAATCAATTTGGTCATATTTTGGAAAATTTGGACCAGTCGCGGGTAGGGCGAAAAATAAAAACTCATCGGATCTGCTTTATCTTGATAATATTGATGCCTTTGGATGTTAGAAGATCCCACAGAGCGGAGACGGCTGAATTGGGGGGGGTCTCGGGGGCAATTTTCAAGAAATCAATTTGGTCATATTTTGGAAAATTTGGACCAGTCGCGGGTAGGGCGAAAAATAAAAACTCATCGGATCTGCTTTATCTTGATAATATTGATGCCTTTGGATGTTAGAAGATCCCACAGAGCGGAGACGGCTGAATTGGGGGGGGTCTCGGGGGCAATTTTCAAGAAATCAATTTGGTCATATTTTGGAAAATTTGGACCAGTCGCGGGTAGGGCGAAAAATAAAAACTCATCGGATCTGCTTTATCTTGATAATATTGATGCCTTTGGATGTTAGAAGATCCCACAGAGCGGAGACGGCTGAATTGGGGGGGGTCTCGGGGGCAATTTTCAAGAAATCAATTTGGTCATATTTTGGAAAATTTGGACCAGTCGCGGGTAGGGCGAAAAATAAAAACTCATCGGATCTGCTTTATCTTGATAATATTGATGCCTTTGGATGTTAGAAGATCCCACAGAGCGGAGACGGCTGAATTGGGGGGGGTCTCGGGGGCAATTTTCAAGAAATCAATTTGGTCATATTTTGGAAAATTTGGACCAGTCGCGGGTAGGGCGAAAAATAAAAACTCATCGGATCTGCTTTATCTTGATAATATTGATGCCTTTGGATGTTAGAAGATCCCACAGAGCGGAGACGGCTGAATTGGGGGGGGTCTCGGGGGCAATTTTCAAGAAATCAATTTGGTCATATTTTGGAAAATTTGGACCAGTCGCGGGTAGGGCGAAAAATAAAAACTCATCGGATCTGCTTTATCTTGATAATATTGATGCCTTTGGATGTTAGAAGATCCCACAGAGCGGAGACGGCTGAATTGGGGGGGGTCTCGGGGGCAATTTTCAAGAAATCAATTTGGTCATATTTTGGAAAATTTGGACCAGTCGCGGGTAGGGCGAAAAATAAAAACTCATCGGATCTGCTTTATCTTGATAATATTGATGCCTTTGGATGTTAGAAGATCCCACAGAGCGGAGACGGCTGAATTGGGGGGGGTCTCGGGGGCAATTTTCAAGAAATCAATTTGGTCATATTTTGGAAAATTTGGACCAGTCGCGGGTAGGGCGAAAAATAAAAACTCATCGGATCTGCTTTATCTTGATAATATTGATGCCTTTGGATGTTAGAAGATCCCACAGAGCGGAGACGGCTGAATTGGGGGGGGTCTCGGGGGCAATTTTCAAGAAATCAATTTGGTCATATTTTGGAAAATTTGGACCAGTCGCGGGTAGGGCGAAAAATAAAAACTCATCGGATCTGCTTTATCTTGATAATATTGATGCCTTTGGATGTTAGAAGATCCCACAGAGCGGAGACGGCTGAATTGGGGGGGGTCTCGGGGGCAATTTTCAAGAAATCAATTTGGTCATATTTTGGAAAATTTGGACCAGTCGCGGGTAGGGCGAAAAATAAAAACTCATCGGATCTGCTTTATCTTGATAATATTGATGCCTTTGGATGTTAGAAGATCCCACAGAGCGGAGACGGCTGAATTGGGGGGGGTCTCGGGGGCAATTTTCAAGAAATCAATTTGGTCATATTTTGGAAAATTTGGACCAGTCGCGGGTAGGGCGAAAAATAAAAACTCATCGGATCTGCTTTATCTTGATAATATTGATGCCTTTGGATGTTAGAAGATCCCACAGAGCGGAGACGGCTGAATTGGGGGGGGTCTCGGGGGCAATTTTCAAGAAATCAATTTGGTCATATTTTGGAAAATTTGGACCAGTCGCGGGTAGGGCGAAAAATAAAAACTCATCGGATCTGCTTTATCTTGATAATATTGATGCCTTTGGATGTTAGAAGATCCCACAGAGCGGAGACGGCTGAATTGGGGGGGGTCTCGGGGGCAATTTTCAAGAAATCAATTTGGTCATATTTTGGAAAATTTGGACCAGTCGCGGGTAGGGCGAAAAATAAAAACTCATCGGATCTGCTTTATCTTGATAATATTGATGCCTTTGGATGTTAGAAGATCCCACAGAGCGGAGACGGCTGAATTGGGGGGGGTCTCGGGGGCAATTTTCAAGAAATCAATTTGGTCATATTTTGGAAAATTTGGACCAGTCGCGGGTAGGGCGAAAAATAAAAACTCATCGGATCTGCTTTATCTTGATAATATTGATGCCTTTGGATGTTAGAAGATCCCACAGAGCGGAGACGGCTGAATTGGGGGGGGTCTCGGGGGCAATTTTCAAGAAATCAATTTGGTCATATTTTGGAAAATTTGGACCAGTCGCGGGTAGGGCGAAAAATAAAAACTCATCGGATCTGCTTTATCTTGATAATATTGATGCCTTTGGATGTTAGAAGATCCCACAGAGCGGAGACGGCTGAATTGGGGGGGGTCTCGGGGGCAATTTTCAAGAAATCAATTTGGTCATATTTTGGAAAATTTGGACCAGTCGCGGGTAGGGCGAAAAATAAAAACTCATCGGATCTGCTTTATCTTGATAATATTGATGCCTTTGGATGTTAGAAGATCCCACAGAGCGGAGACGGCTGAATTGGGGGGGGTCTCGGGGGCAATTTTCAAGAAATCAATTTGGTCATATTTTGGAAAATTTGGACCAGTCGCGGGTAGGGCGAAAAATAAAAACTCATCGGATCTGCTTTATCTTGATAATATTGATGCCTTTGGATGTTAGAAGATCCCACAGAGCGGAGACGGCTGAATTGGGGGGGGTCTCGGGGGCAATTTTCAAGAAATCAATTTGGTCATATTTTGGAAAATTTGGACCAGTCGCGGGTAGGGCGAAAAATAAAAACTCATCGGATCTGCTTTATCTTGATAATATTGATGCCTTTGGATGTTAGAAGATCCCACAGAGCGGAGACGGCTGAATTGGGGGGGGTCTCGGGGGCAATTTTCAAGAAATCAATTTGGTCATATTTTGGAAAATTTGGACCAGTCGCGGGTAGGGCGAAAAATAAAAACTCATCGGATCTGCTTTATCTTGATAATATTGATGCCTTTGGATGTTAGAAGATCCCACAGAGCGGAGACGGCTGAATTGGGGGGGGTCTCGGGGGCAATTTTCAAGAAATCAATTTGGTCATATTTTGGAAAATTTGGACCAGTCGCGGGTAGGGCGAAAAATAAAAACTCATCGGATCTGCTTTATCTTGATAATATTGATGCCTTTGGATGTTAGAAGATCCCACAGAGCGGAGACGGCTGAATTGGGGGGGGTCTCGGGGGCAATTTTCAAGAAATCAATTTGGTCATATTTTGGAAAATTTGGACCAGTCGCGGGTAGGGCGAAAAATAAAAACTCATCGGATCTGCTTTATCTTGATAATATTGATGCCTTTGGATGTTAGAAGATCCCACAGAGCGGAGACGGCTGAATTGGGGGGGGTCTCGGGGGCAATTTTCAAGAAATCAATTTGGTCATATTTTGGAAAATTTGGACCAGTCGCGGGTAGGGCGAAAAATAAAAACTCATCGGATCTGCTTTATCTTGATAATATTGATGCCTTTGGATGTTAGAAGATCCCACAGAGCGGAGACGGCTGAATTGGGGGGGGTCTCGGGGGCAATTTTCAAGAAATCAATTTGGTCATATTTTGGAAAATTTGGACCAGTCGCGGGTAGGGCGAAAAATAAAAACTCATCGGATCTGCTTTATCTTGATAATATTGATGCCTTTGGATGTTAGAAGATCCCACAGAGCGGAGACGGCTGAATTGGGGGGGGTCTCGGGGGCAATTTTCAAGAAATCAATTTGGTCATATTTTGGAAAATTTGGACCAGTCGCGGGTAGGGCGAAAAATAAAAACTCATCGGATCTGCTTTATCTTGATAATATTGATGCCTTTGGATGTTAGAAGATCCCACAGAGCGGAGACGGCTGAATTGGGGGGGGTCTCGGGGGCAATTTTCAAGAAATCAATTTGGTCATATTTTGGAAAATTTGGACCAGTCGCGGGTAGGGCGAAAAATAAAAACTCATCGGATCTGCTTTATCTTGATAATATTGATGCCTTTGGATGTTAGAAGATCCCACAGAGCGGAGACGGCTGAATTGGGGGGGGTCTCGGGGGCAATTTTCAAGAAATCAATTTGGTCATATTTTGGAAAATTTGGACCAGTCGCGGGTAGGGCGAAAAATAAAAACTCATCGGATCTGCTTTATCTTGATAATATTGATGCCTTTGGATGTTAGAAGATCCCACAGAGCGGAGACGGCTGAATTGGGGGGGGTCTCGGGGGCAATTTTCAAGAAATCAATTTGGTCATATTTTGGAAAATTTGGACCAGTCGCGGGTAGGGCGAAAAATAAAAACTCATCGGATCTGCTTTATCTTGATAATATTGATGCCTTTGGATGTTAGAAGATCCCACAGAGCGGAGACGGCTGAATTGGGGGGGGTCTCGGGGGCAATTTTCAAGAAATCAATTTGGTCATATTTTGGAAAATTTGGACCAGTCGCGGGTAGGGCGAAAAATAAAAACTCATCGGATCTGCTTTATCTTGATAATATTGATGCCTTTGGATGTTAGAAGATCCCACAGAGCGGAGACGGCTGAATTGGGGGGGGTCTCGGGGGCAATTTTCAAGAAATCAATTTGGTCATATTTTGGAAAATTTGGACCAGTCGCGGGTAGGGCGAAAAATAAAAACTCATCGGATCTGCTTTATCTTGATAATATTGATGCCTTTGGATGTTAGAAGATCCCACAGAGCGGAGACGGCTGAATTGGGGGGGGTCTCGGGGGCAATTTTCAAGAAATCAATTTGGTCATATTTTGGAAAATTTGGACCAGTCGCGGGTAGGGCGAAAAATAAAAACTCATCGGATCTGCTTTATCTTGATAATATTGATGCCTTTGGATGTTAGAAGATCCCACAGAGCGGAGACGGCTGAATTGGGGGGGGTCTCGGGGGCAATTTTCAAGAAATCAATTTGGTCATATTTTGGAAAATTTGGACCAGTCGCGGGTAGGGCGAAAAATAAAAACTCATCGGATCTGCTTTATCTTGATAATATTGATGCCTTTGGATGTTAGAAGATCCCACAGAGCGGAGACGGCTGAATTGGGGGGGGTCTCGGGGGCAATTTTCAAGAAATCAATTTGGTCATATTTTGGAAAATTTGGACCAGTCGCGGGTAGGGCGAAAAATAAAAACTCATCGGATCTGCTTTATCTTGATAATATTGATGCCTTTGGATGTTAGAAGATCCCACAGAGCGGAGACGGCTGAATTGGGGGGGGTCTCGGGGGCAATTTTCAAGAAATCAATTTGGTCATATTTTGGAAAATTTGGACCAGTCGCGGGTAGGGCGAAAAATAAAAACTCATCGGATCTGCTTTATCTTGATAATATTGATGCCTTTGGATGTTAGAAGATCCCACAGAGCGGAGACGGCTGAATTGGGGGGGGTCTCGGGGGCAATTTTCAAGAAATCAATTTGGTCATATTTTGGAAAATTTGGACCAGTCGCGGGTAGGGCGAAAAATAAAAACTCATCGGATCTGCTTTATCTTGATAATATTGATGCCTTTGGATGTTAGAAGATCCCACAGAGCGGAGACGGCTGAATTGGGGGGGGTCTCGGGGGCAATTTTCAAGAAATCAATTTGGTCATATTTTGGAAAATTTGGACCAGTCGCGGGTAGGGCGAAAAATAAAAACTCATCGGATCTGCTTTATCTTGATAATATTGATGCCTTTGGATGTTAGAAGATCCCACAGAGCGGAGACGGCTGAATTGGGGGGGGTCTCGGGGGCAATTTTCAAGAAATCAATTTGGTCATATTTTGGAAAATTTGGACCAGTCGCGGGTAGGGCGAAAAATAAAAACTCATCGGATCTGCTTTATCTTGATAATATTGATGCCTTTGGATGTTAGAAGATCCCACAGAGCGGAGACGGCTGAATTGGGGGGGGTCTCGGGGGCAATTTTCAAGAAATCAATTTGGTCATATTTTGGAAAATTTGGACCAGTCGCGGGTAGGGCGAAAAATAAAAACTCATCGGATCTGCTTTATCTTGATAATATTGATGCCTTTGGATGTTAGAAGATCCCACAGAGCGGAGACGGCTGAATTGGGGGGGGTCTCGGGGGCAATTTTCAAGAAATCAATTTGGTCATATTTTGGAAAATTTGGACCAGTCGCGGGTAGGGCGAAAAATAAAAACTCATCGGATCTGCTTTATCTTGATAATATTGATGCCTTTGGATGTTAGAAGATCCCACAGAGCGGAGACGGCTGAATTGGGGGGGGTCTCGGGGGCAATTTTCAAGAAATCAATTTGGTCATATTTTGGAAAATTTGGACCAGTCGCGGGTAGGGCGAAAAATAAAAACTCATCG
>NW_026974412.1:0-27865 GCF_037042905.1 Lytechinus pictus | reverse complement strand
TTATTCATGACAGCATGCATATTACTATGTGCACAAAATATTGCTAAACTTAACAATTCAATAATTTTATTATCAGATTTTGATGAAATTTTCAGCATTTTGTTGTTAAATTTACTCATTAGATATTAGTTTTAGCCTGCAGTACTCCTTATAGATACAGGTAAATCTACTTTATTTGAAGAATCTGTCATCCACTCACTGTGCACAAGGGTGCACAACCTTCAAACTGTATTTGGAAACAAAGTAACAAACCCCTTTGTTCATTCATTCACTTATTCTAGTGGTGGAGTTAGGTTTTCTTCTTGAAATGGTTTGACTGACAACAATATAATTCAAACTGAACTCGTAGTTGGAAAGGACACTTCTGCAATGTTTATTAAATGAAAATACTTGGCTTACTCTGATTATTCAGATTCAGATAAACCCTAAATAAACCTTGAATACAACGTATTATATCAACTCAAAATAATATAAGTCAAATAGCAAGATTTTGTGACAAAGCCAAAATACAGATAAGGACTACTGCCACCAGTATTATAATGGCTTGCATAATATTGTTAACAGCATTTATAGAGAAGCACGAGGTTGTCTATCCTGATGTAAGTGTGGATTGTTGATTGAGGTTTAACGACACTACCAACACAATGTGTTAAACATATGCCTGAATATTGATTTAAATTTGGAAGAAGAGGAACAATGTGATGAGACCATATTACAGGGTTCCCACAGAAATTTGAAAACAGAATTCCATGACTTTTCCATGACTAAATTGCTGCTTTCAATGACTTCCCGTGACATCCCGGGAGTTATGTAGAATTTGGGATGCCACAAAACTAGGAAATATGGAAATCATGAACACCAATTATGATAGCAGAGTATGAGAGTTGCGAGACACAACAAACTGGAAAGCTGCCATAGCTAAGAGGTAAATGCAATTCCATGACTTTTCACAAATTTTCCAAATTCCCTGACTTTCCATGACCACAAATTTTTCCAGGGTTTTCCATGACTGTGGGTGGTTAAGGCTTCATGTGACAATCAAAATAACACCCCCCCCCCCCCAGATAAATTGCCATGTCACAATATCAAAATATAACTTGCACATCTTCACTCCAAGACCAAATTATACTAACACTCATGAGCATTGGGTTAAAATTGAGGAAGTAGTTGGCTCCAAATTTCAGATTTATTGCCATTTTGTTACCATGAATATCCTCGCACTTTCAAAAAATGTGTCCTGCATTTTTCCTGAAAAATGGACTTGTCCAGGGCCCTGTTGCATAAAAGTTACTATTATGTTAACTTTGCCATCCAATGGTAACTACCATGGTAACGATGATCAACAGCCAATCAGAATCAAGGATTTCATGCAAGTTACCATTGGATGGCAAAGTTACCATAATGGAAACTTTTATGCTATGGGACCAGGGCTATTGTATCAATTCCATTGTTGTGCAAGTGTGAACAAAACAGTCTTAACAAAAATTTATCAGCAAATGATGACAAATGGCAAAGGAACGACCACATTATGTGCCATGTGCTTTAACCATATTTTAACTGGGCTATTTCAGACCAGATCCCCCCCTTCAGATCTCCGCCGCTGATTGCGAGATCGCCGCAAAAATCTGCACGTGTGAAGCCGGATGTAAACTGCAAGACTGTATAGTAAAATTTTCAAAAATGTAATTGTTTATATTTTTAATGATTTATGCAAATAAGCATATGAAATTTACCCTAAGTTTGTTTTTTGTGTATGTTTTTGCCTTTAACTCACTTTATATAACTAGTAGAATGCTAATTTTTGGTGAGAGTATCAATTTTTAGATTTTTAACAAATATTGACCAAAAAATTGCCAAAACGAAATTAATCTATTATGTATTTCATTGTTTTTTTTTTTAATTCTGATGCATTTCTCTGTTTTTTCAAAACTCTTTTTTTCAATGAACTTTGTTGGGACCCTTTTGTGATCATAAATAGCATAAAATAAATCCATTTAAACCAACTTTAACCAACAAAAGTAAAGATAATCAGACATTTATGATTTTTTGTTGAAAAACACAATTCGCATAAGATTAATAGTGCAAAAAAAGATAAAAAGGTTCTTAGTAGAGATTTGCATTGACACAAACATTCTCAAAATAAATCTTTGTTTTCTACAGTTAGTATAATCTTTCTACCTAACCTACAATAGCAAGCAACCAAGTACAGGTGTGACTCATTCTCTCAATTTGAAATCATCAAGATTCAAGCTACAGCACTAAGAGCAGTCCTGAAATCACTTTGAGCAGCACAAGACTTCAGCCACTTCTGAACATTAGATGGCGCTCCTTTGGCCAAGTTAGTCTGGTGAAGAGCGCTCCAAACTGCAATGTCGGCCACCGTAGGGCTGTTCCCGGCAAGCCACATCCCCCTCCCCAAGGCAGAGTTGAGACTTCTAACTCCCGCAGCCTTTTCCTTGGAGCTCCCTTTGAGCAATGTAGAGCTGGCCAGGTCCAGGAAGTTGTCGATGTTTGCTACGGTGATGATATCGTCAGAGGCATCATAGGCAGGGGTCAGGAGACGGCTCAGGTAGCGCAGGATGTTCACCTCCCCTTGGATGGGGGTCTGGCAGTTGGCCAGGATCTTCATCTCTGGACCTTGTGATACTTGAAAAAGAAAAATTGGAGGAGAATGTAATGCAACATACATGTAGGTATAACACTACAAAATGGTGACATGCTGATCACAACTTGACCTACTGTACATGTATGGTAGGGGGTCCTAAAGCTGCGCGGGTCCTAAAGCTACGCACCACTCATCGTGCATGCAGTTTTTATGGCAAATGCGCACTCTGTGTGTGGAACTGTGACTGCAGAGTGACGAACGATTCCTATTCAATTTTTTCAACAGAGGCTGCAGTAAATCTCTAAATGCAGAGAAAACCAACAACTGTTTGGAATTTTGGAGTTATATTCGCTTTAATTTCATTTTATCCTATAATAATTTGAATATATTTTAGAAATTGAGGCACAGGAAATACTATTTTTTTGCATGATAAATCGAGTGCGTAGCTTAAGGACCCCTTCTACATCGGGCGGCGAAATCAAGAGGTGTTCGGAAAACACGGCGGGATTTTCGTATTAGTGAGTTTTGCGATATTTTCTTCTTGGTTAACGATCTTTAGAATGTTTGCCACAAATTAGTGAAAGATAATTTGTTGAAATATCAAAATTGGGATAGTTTTTATTGTTTGAAAACAAAGTGCGTAGCTTTAGGTCCCCCCATCATACTGCCCAAGATCCCAACGGAAGGGCATACATGTATTATATAACCTCACAAATACAATTGAACTGCATGATGAAAACAGGAAAAAAAAACCTATCAAGTTTTATCACCATGTTTTACAACTGGTCTTCAAGCGTATTAAAGGGAGATAATTGACTGCATTCATCAACATCATTCAAATATAAATCATTCAGAGTAGAACAAGATATATATATGACGAGCAGACATTTTCACCACACTGGAAAATGGCTTATATGAAAGCCATGGCCTACAAACTACATGAGGCAAAGTAGGCTGGCCAAAGACTTTCTTGCTGGTACACTGAGTTTGCTTTTCCCTCGAATGCTTTTCGAAAAAGTCTGGAATCGTCAAATGATAATCCATATTGCATTCACCATGAAAGCTGATCTGATGCCCATCAGACTTTGAAGTTTGAACGTTAACATACAAGTCAGTTTAATATCAGTACACATTTTCATAATTGTCAAAAAACTGGAAAATGAACATTATCTTTTATTCATGAAGAACTACAGAAGAAATAATTCTTAGATGGATTTTGTTTTCACAAGAAAAAAAAATCAATTTACCATTCTTCCAGATGAGGGTGATTGAGAGTTGAGCTTCCATCCTCTGCAATGGCTGGCTGCCATTTTGGTTGAAATAACCGAGTAGTTTATCAGGGACCGAGGATATGGAGGAGTGCATGTGAACCTTTGTGATGCATCTGAACTGCTGCTTCAGCTGCTCATACAGGACCAGCAGTGAGTATGGAGGGTTGTTGGGGTTTGCATAGATTACAACATCATGGAGACATCCGGACACCTAGGCAATATAAGTAGAATAAAGTAACATTTAAAAGGGCATACATACCTGCAGCCTAAATAGCCCCACCATAAGTCCTCAATAACTCATATCTGGCCCGGTTAATTACCCATAATGCAACATTCAATGAATGATAACACACAATTCACTTCTCAATATATTCATGTTGCAATAATGACATTACCAAGTGCCAAAACAGGTAACTCTTTTTTCAAACACACTTTTGTCTTTCATTATACACAAATATTGTCTATTTTATTTTCTATATTAAGTATTATTATTTAGATGAGGGTTTTAGAGGCGCAGATATTTTTTGACGTCTTGCGAGCTTGTTTCAAAGAGACAAAATATTAAAACTGATTTTTAATGTGTGCCTATGAAAACCATCCAATATGCAGGGTGCTACATAACTTTTTTGAAGCACTTGCCCAGTCGGGCAAGTAAATTTTCAAAGAGTTGGAAAATACTTGCCCGAATATAGATTTCACTTGCCCGAAAAAATCCTTCAAAACAAAGTTTTATTGCTTCAAAACAAGTTATAGCCTTATAGTTTTACATACCATACCATTGACGGCTTTAAAAATACATTTTTCAACATGACTACCGATGTACCCTGTAGTTGTATTTCTTTTTTTTAATGATTTTTATCTTGAACATCATGACAAAATATATATGGTAAATATGCTCTTCAATTAATTTCCTAATCTCATATATTTTCCATATATTTTGGAGGGGACTAGGACACACAATAAAAAAGGGGAAATCACTGAAAATAACCAGAGAAAAAAAATAAGAGAGGGGGAGAGAATGAAAGAAAAAAAAGTAAGAAGAAAGACAGAAAGGACGAAGAAATAAAGGAAGGAAGAAAGAATAGTAAGAAATAAAGAAAGAAAGAGAGAATGGTTGCGGGGAAGAGAAAGATGAAAAGAAAGAAAGGAAGAAAGAAGGGAAAGGAGGATGGAAAGAAAAAAGAAAGAAAAAAATAGGGGAAAAAATTAGAGGAAGAGAAAGGAAGGAAAGAAAGGAATGAATAAAAGGAAAAAAAGAAAGAAAAAAGGTCAACAGAAAGGAAGGAAACGAGAGAAAGTAAAGAAGGAAAACAGGAAGAAAGAAAAGGTATAAGGATAGATGGAAGGAAGGAAAAAAGAAAAAAAGAAAAGATAGATACAACGAAAGACAGAAAGAAATGAAGGAAAGAGATGAAGGAAGGCAGAAAGAAAAAATAAGGAAGAAAAGAAAGGATGGATGGAAAAAAAAGAAAGATCAAAAGAACAAAAGACCAAAAAAAAAGAAAATCAGAAAGAAAGAAGGAAAGAAAGAAAGAAGGAAAGAAAAAAAATAGAAAAAAAACTGAGGGGAAGAGAAAGGAAAGAAAGAAACGAATAAAAAAAGAAAAAGAAAGAAAAAAGGTAAAAAGGAAGAAAGAGAAAAAGAAAAGGTAAAGGATTGATGGAAGGAAGGAAAAGAGAAAGAAAGAAAACGAGAGAAAGGAAAGAAGGAAGATAAGAAAAAAGGAGAGGTATAAGGATAGATGGAAGGAAGAAAAAAAAGATAGAACAAAAGACAGAAAGAAGTGAAGGAAGGAATGAAGGAAAGAAAGAGATCAAAGGAAGAAAGAAAAAATAAGGAAGAAAAGAAAGGATGGATGGAAAAAAAGAAAGATCAAAAGAACGAAAGACAGAAATAAAGAAAAACAGAAAGAAAGAAAGGAGAAAGAAAGAATGAAAGACAAAAAGAAAGGAAGGAATGAAGGAAAGAAATAAAGAAAGAAAAGAAAGAATGAAAGGGATGAAGAAAGTAAGGAAGGAGAAAAGACAGGAAGAAAAGGTAAAGAATTGATGGACGGAAGGAAGACAGTAAGCAAGAAGGAAAGGAAGGGGAAAAAGAAGGAAGGATTAAAAAAATAGGTAAACAAAGGTTGGATGGGAGGAAGAAAGAAAAAAAAGAAAGAAAGAAATGAATGACAAAAAGAAAGACAGATATAGTAACAGAAAAAATGAACAAAAGGAAGGAAATTTAAAGAAATATATATAAAGAGAGATTCAAAAAAAGGAAAGATAGGCAGAAAGAAAGAAAATAGAGAGGAAGAAAGCTCAAACTATCCAGTCATAAATAAAGAAGAAAATTTATCAATTTCTTTGGCTAAAAAAAATAGTTACGAAAGAAACCACGTTTATCAACATACACACAAATGCATATGTGGGACTGTCAAACAATGTATTTCAGTGTGTGCGATACAGACGATCATTCGAAACCCGATCTTTTTGAAGCATAACAGAAGTGAAAATTTCTCCTTTTACTGCTTACAAATGACAGAGCTACCCCCAATTTTTAGGAAATATGGACACTACAAGAATTTTCATTGGTAAGAAATGTGAATTTTGACAGTTCTGTGGGAGATTTCTTCCAGAGCAAACTTCGGTTCGTGCAGCACCGTACTCAGTAGAAATTTAACTACATACATCGGCTGCGTGGACTAGGCGCTAGCTAGCTAGCTAGGTATGCTACACTGCCATTGATTCTGTGTGTGTGTGTACGTCTCTGAGCTGTGTGTTTATTGCAGAAAATGGCGCAAATTTTGCAATTCGAAAGAAGAAATTAATGACATTGCTTTTTTTTGTCTCTTATTCTTTTCTATATTTTGATGGTGAAATATGGGGAATCTTTCTAAAATATAATTTCCATAGGAGAATTTTGCTTGCCCGATTCGGGCAAGCAGTTTTTGTCTTTGCTTCAAAACACTTGCCCCAGGCAATCGGGCAAGCGCTTATGTCGCACCCTGCAATATGACATGAATATTTTGCCCCACCTACAAGATTATCTTTAGTTAATAAATGATTGTGCGCATGAAGCTATTGTTACGTCACAATAAAATTGCATTGCGTATCAGTTGCCAGGTGTGGCAAAGGAGTGAGATTGTGGCAATTTATTGAATTGAAATGCGCTTGCACTATACGCTAGCGCATCTTTACACAGATCTCTTTTTTTTTTAATTACAATACTCAGTTGCCATGCTCATGATTTACAGGATTGACATAAAATGGTGAGTAAAAACTTTTTTTTTGCTTTATTAATTTAGCTTTGTGGGGGTATCTAAATGATAATATTGGATGACCAATTTTCGTGGGATGCGTAGAAGTATTGTTTCTTGCTGAAGAACAATATTTCTACAAATCCCACTCAAGGCCATCAAATTTTCCCTAATTATTTATCTCAAAAGGTATATTTAAATTTCAAAGACTAGCTGTTTATTATAGCACAAAGTCAAATGGAGACAGTTTGCCCCCCCCCCCTATATTTCTTTTCAAGGGAAGGGGGTTCACTAAAATTACAGGTCCATTGTGGGAAGTAGTTTTGTAGCTGACAATGCTACCCAGTATAAAAAAAAAGACAGGGCAAAAAATATCAATATTACATCAAAAATTGGCATAAAAGTGCATAACAAATCTCCAAGGCCTGCATAAAAATACATCATATCTAGAATATACTTTGAACAAACATGTCTTTTAAATGTTGATGTGGCTGGCCGTCTATAGTTGTGGTTGATCAGATCAATGTAAGACGTTGCCCAGTTTCATTATGTTATTCAAATAGCCCCCCCCCCCCCAAGAAAAAAAAAAAACTGTATGGAAACAAGACATCTCAAGTCCGTAGAGATCTGATGAAATCAATGGAGAGTTTTAGGAGCAGTGAACGTGAACGACGTAGCAGTCCTCTGATCCTTCGAGTCAACGTCGTCGTCTGCCCTTGTTCACTACAGATGCGAATACTTTAGATTTCACTCGACTTGTACGTGTACGTACGTCCACATGAAACAGCGCGATAACCAGCGGGTCATGACATGCTGCCCGACCCGGAAGATCTGGCGCACCATCGCCTGGCGACCTGGTCGGGTGATGCGAAGGTGCAACTTGTGCACATGTGCCCTTTCACTTGCTTTGATTCCTTTTTACGCGAGTTAGGATATATTTCGATGTATATTTTGGAGATCAGAAAGCAATTTCAAATATGATAAACATAATGCATCGTACAACTTACATTAATTTTGTGAAAAGTCGCTGAAAACTGTGTTTTAAAAGGGAAAGGTTGATCTTCATGCTGGGCTTGAACGGTTAAAATGACGTCACTCACGTGCACGTCGTCTATGATTTAGGAGAACCGCAAAATGGATGTGGCGAGGTTCTCGATTTTGAGAGTGGACGTGTGTGAGGACGTGAGGCATATGGCAGGCCAAAAAATGACGTCATTTCGTACCAGTTCACTATGTGGACGTACATTTCTAAAAGTGCTCAATGTCTCACCAAGTTTGAGGATGACTGTGAAGCAGAAGTTGAGGGAGCCGGAGTCTTGACCTGTGCAGTGGGCTGAATCTTGCTAGTTAATGAGGCTACATCTGTTTCCATTGAGCTAAGGTCTGCCAAAATGGCTTCCTGTCGACGTTCTAGCGCTGCTACAGCTGGGTCAACCTACAATATTTACAGAATTCAAGACAATAAAAACAAGAAACTTGACTAAACTATGGTCTGGTTTGGAGCTGGTCATTTAACAAATTTGACCCTTCGATCTGCTTACTGGCACTGCTGTAGTGAAAATTTGATTAATCATACTAAAAAAAAAAGAACAAAATTCACACAGAAATACAGTCTACAGATGTCCATTTTAAAAATCTGAGTTTACTTTAGGCATTATAGTGGCAAGTGAGACTGCCTAGTCTGGAGAAGTTATACATTTTTAAACTTTTGAATTGACATAGCACTCCCAGACAAGCATTTCCCCATAAATCGGGTGACATAAAAAAAAGAAATTTTTCTCAAAATAATGAAAGTGAATTTGTTTGAGTGAGGGATAGACCCCAGGTTCTATATCATCAGAAACATCATTTCGAATCACCTTTTCTATTTATAAACAAGTGGAATGCCTCTGGCCGTCTCACCTGCATCACGCGATTCAATATAGCAGCAGTGCTGATTTTGAAAACTACTATAACTCGCACAAGATGTTCAGTGATACTTGGTTACTCTTATTTCCACGTTTTATGAACTAGACCAATACACTTATAGAGATATGATGGCAATTCAACAAATACCCCCAACGTGACCAAAGTTCTTTGACCTTACATGACCTTTGACCTTGATCATGTGACCTGAAACTCGCACAGGATGTTCAGTGATACTTGATTACTATTATGTCCAAGTTTTATGAACTAGACCAACACACTTTCAAATTTATGGCTGTAATTCAACAAATACCCCAATTTGGCCAAAGTTCATTGACCCTAAATGACCTTTGACCTTGATCATGTGACCTGAAACTTGCACAGGATGTTCAGTAATACTTGATTACTATTATGTCCAAGTTTCATGAATCAGATCCATAAACTTTCAAAGTTATGATGGTAATTCAACAGATACCCCCAATTCGGCCAAAGTTCATTGACCCTAAATGACCTTTGACCTTGGTCATGTGACGTGAAACTCATGCAGGATGTTCAGTGATACTTGATTAACCTTATGTATAAGTTTCATGAACTAGGTCCATATATTTTCTAAGTTATGATGACATTTCAAAAACTTAACCTTAGGTTAAGATTTTGATGTTGATTCCCCCAACATGGTCTAAGTTCATTGACCCTAAATGACCTTTGACCTTGGTCATGTGACATGAAACTCAGGCAGGATGTTCAGTAATACTTGATTAACCTTATGGCCAAGTTTCATGAACTAGGTCCATATACTTTCTAAGTTATGCTGTCATTTCAAAAACTTAACCTCAGGTTAAGATTTGGTGTTGACGCCGCCGCCGCCGTCGGAAAAGCGGCGCCTATAGTCTCACTCTGCTATGCAGGTGAGACAAAAATTGGAATTTAGGGGGAAGGGGGCTGTTCATCTCTGACATCGCAATAATCAAAGCTTTAACTAAAGACATGTATAACTTTCTTATTCTTTATTGGATTTTCATGAATCTTTAAGATTCATATTTATCGGCCATGGTGCAAGTATTTTTAATCTAAGTTAGCACTGCTCATGATATTGACGCTCTCTACATGTATACGCGTCTTGCAGCTAGGCTACAATAACAAAGATGGCGACAATAACACACTGTGAGTAAATTCTCCTCTAGATACTTTAAATATTTTCATGTATTTAAACGTAATTGTACTAAAAAAAAACGATGATTTTTGGCCCAAAGTAGCAAACCAATATTGTAGCCCATTTACGTAAGTTTAGGCTCACCCTAGAGAAAACGAGTATTTTTGAGTAATATTATTGTTGCCCAATTCCTCGGAGCGTGCAGAGCAATGGCATCCATCCCTGGCTCCGTGAAGATTAACTTAGCACGTCAGTGATATGACATTAATCTCCGAAAAGGCAAAATACAACTCATACGAGTACAAATAAAAAAAACGTACATGTATGATGGGGTGTCCAATATTAGTGGACTTTTCAAAAATATATTTCTGGCTTAAATTTGTTCCCAAAATATTCATAATTTATACGAAACCAATTCAAGAAATAGTTACATTGACGGCGAGATCATAAACTGTAAAATCATCTCAAAATTCTATTCCGATCGACGAATGCGCGCTGTGCTGAAAAACCGTTCTGAAAAAGTGTGACCTAACTTTGCGGACCAAAGTTTTTGTGGAGATTTAAATAAAAACTCAAGCTCAAAAGGTGAGATATTTGTATCCGATTGACGACAAAATGCTATAAAATCAGCCAGTACCACATTGAACTCACATTTTTTTATGAATGATAATGATATCTGCTATTCTGCTTGCAAACTGATGATATCGTGAGACTTGTTGACGATTTCTGATTTCTTCGGAACGGGCGCTAACGATGACAAATTTGCCGATCATATTTTCATGCATGAACTATACTGAACTCATTCTAAAGACACTTAAATCAAAGGGTAATTTTAGGTCGCTTTTCCATTGATGTAAGATTTTAAGGATATTGGTTAGTTTTGAGTCTAATTCATTGAGAATGACCATCCGCGAACTGCAAAGTATGGACACACGCGAAGTTTGGACTCACAAAACATCACCCTCTAAGTACTTACTAGGCTTTAATATAAGCAGATCTATTCTAAATTCAAACTTTAAAAGTAAGCAAACAAGTGGTCTAGTTATTTCAAATATAAAAAAAGCTTCAAAATCCATTTTCCCCCAAGTCATTTCTGAATACCTGAACATGCTGAAATACCAGACCGCGCTCCGCTTACGTGCGTTAGACGGTCCACATTTTTAGTTAACTCATAACTGCTTACGACATTAATATTCACCTCTTCGTTGTTCGTTTGCGATGAATTCCCTTGAATATTAGACATCTTGAACATGCAGCCTGGGAGTTCAATCTGTGTGCTGTCAAAATCGTAGAATGGTTTGAGTTTAAACATTCCAGAAGTGCCACTCATGGTTGTGGAATTTCCCCCTACACAAAATTAACAAATACCACGTCCACGTCGCACATGCAGTACTCAGTACACGCACGCGTGCCACGTCGTCGCGCCCGTAGCCTAGCCCTGCACTCTGGGCGCAGTGCCTGGATGATTTTCGCTAAAAGCGCTCGCGCTGCTAGTTAATCGCGTTGACGATGCGTGAAAGAAAATGAACAATTTTTCACTTAGTTAGAGGAACGCAACTATCCGACCAAAAGAAAGCACTGTTGTCAATTTAACGTCATGCGGATTGAATTTTATTTTCAATTTTTCATTGTTTAATTGATTTTTTCCCCAATTTCTTACTCTTTTCATAGGGGGGGGGGAAATTCTCTCATTTCCTTATATTTACCTTCTATTTTTTTCCTCTATTCGTTTTTATTATTACCGTTTTTATCTAGATCTATTTACATGTATTCATTTTTTTGAATGATTTTTGTTAAAGGTTCTGAGTCATGCAACTATATTTTGCTCTTATTAGTTTTCAATTGTTTTTCTAAGAATTTTAACATTATTAATATGATTTATTTATCTAGGATTAATAAGATATTGCTGGTTTTAGAAGTTAATTTCATAGTTTCTCACGCTCATAAGCCCCGCCTCCAGAAAAAGATCGAAAACTCTCGAGCTCGCTAGTCACGTGACTATACGTCATCAAGGGAATCTGGCAGCTCTGCAAACTCGATCATCGCGCACGTAAAAAGTTTTCGTCTATTATGTTTACGTATTGTAGCGCTGTATTGTTGAGAAAGTTTACCGAGTTCTTTTTGGAAAAGTTTTGTACATTTGTGATATTTGCGATAATATCAAGATGCCGGCGAGATGCATCGTCGGAGGTTGCAGCAACACTACGAAGGATGGTGCCAGCTTGCATTTGTTTCCCAAAGATGCAAATTTACGCAGAATATGGGTCTCGAAAGTGAAGTTGACCCGAGCAAATTGGAGCGGCCCCAGTGACTGGAGCGTGGTGTGCAGTAGCCACTTCGAAGATGCGGATTTTGATGACGGGTTGCATGCTGCTTTTGGCATGAAGAGGACCCGGCGGCTGAAGCCCGACGCTGTGCCTAAAATAAAGAGTGGGTCATCAATGCAAGTAAAGAGGAGTGGGTCACGGACAGCAGCGGACAAACGAAAGAAAATGAGGGTGAGCATATTATCTATTAGTAATAGACTTTGTTTAAAGTTTATCTTTGCAATTGTTGTGGTCAGTCAGTTCAAGTTCAACGACGGAAAGTGTGAGGATCACGTCAATTTCCTTATTTTATTTATTTTTTATTTTGAAGGTGTTTATGATGGTGGGCCCCAAGTCTGCGCATCAAACAATTTGAGTTTAGATTAACATGAATTTCTTCTTATTATTTATTAACAAAATCTTTCCGTTAATAATGTTCCTTATATTATTATTAGTATTTTAGTAATTGTACTAAATTTCTCATTAAAAAAATGAAAGAAAATAGGCCTATAGGATTTTCTTGGAAAAACCTCGTAGGCCTACTGTAATTTTCAGATTTGTCAAAAAATGGTAGGCCTACCCCGAGCCCATGTCTGCGCACTCAATCTTTGCACACGATTCGGGGATTTTGATGAGAAAGGCTGCATTTTGATGCCGTCACATGAAATGCCCTAAATCCATCATTTTGAGTCAGATTTTTTTTTAAATACCTGTCAGCCTGTAGACCTAGGCTATGGCTAGGTATTGCATGTGTAGAGCTCGTGCTCGTTGCGTATCTTCTTTTACTAGAATTGCGCTGATACGCGTGTGCGTAGACTTGGGGGAACTTGCCATAGGATACGCCTCGAAAATAAAAAAGGAAATTGAAGTGATCCTCAAACTTTCCTCAAGAGTCCAGGCTCCACATTCATGACATTGGAAACAGGTCTACGAATTCTAAATTTCTGTTGCGAATTAGAAATCCTATTAATTGTGAGTTGTATTTCAAGACAGGATCTACATTGTAGTACGTGGCTAGTGCTGTGAAGAGGTACAGTAGGCCCAACGTTAGGTCTAAAAGTTTTCTTGTTTCAGTTGTTTGTGCCATTGTGGTTCATTTCTCAAGTAAGGAAATATACAAACTCTTTTGGGGGTATGGTGGCTCTAGTGGTAAAGCGCCTGCCTCATGAACGGGAGGTCTTGGGTTCGATACCCGACCGAGTCATTAAAAAAGGGACCTCCTGCCTTACTAAAATACTAGGCACTCAGCATTTAGATTGGAGAAGGATAATAATTACAATTACATTCAGGTATTAATTATTATGTTATGCAGGGCCCGGTGGTAGAACAGTTTCCTAACTGAAGTGGCTACCCTGGGAATTAAAACGTTAGATTATTTTTACCTTTTTTTTAAAAAGCCAAAAAGTTTTTTTTTTTATTCCAGATCCAGATTCCAGGCCTAATATCATATTGTATATTGTCTCATTTTTATGTTTTGTAATGTTTCTTTGTCTTGATTTTGTATATTTTAATGGAAAAGAAATGAATTCAATTCAGTGTTTGTTTTACAAAGTCATGAGAAGGGTAAACAAATCTGCATGAAAGGAACCTTCTAAACAACATGATATTATAAGTTTGGACAAAATTGTTCATGCAATAATATACAGAGTTAAAAGATTCACAATAATGATTGTAGAAATAGTTTATACCATGGAGCTATACATGTAGATCTATATTTTTTAGAAGAAATTTTTTTTGATAGAAATAAAATTTTTTTAAAGAGTGTACAGAAATAATGAAAATGGGATGAACTATTGGGCTCTATAAGAATTGATTTGGATATACAATAAGGCATGAAAATTATCTTTGTGATAGCAAATACAACATAACTGAATTGATTTAATAATTACAATACAGGGATTAATGTAGAGATACAATGTGCAAAATATAATTAAATTAAGTTATTTGGTTGAATGAGATATAAATACAATGAAACATCTCAATTGTCATGGTTGAAGATACAGTGGAATGAATGAATTGACAATTTTATTTGAAAAAAAAACGAATTTGTATTTTTGATTATTTTCGTGGTATTACATTTTTATACTTGATAAGTCAGAAAGTCTGCCTAAAGATGCAATAATGCAAGTATTGTACTCCGGGAAATAAGTTTTAAAATGTCCCCAAAGTATTACATATAGATCATTTTGTCTTTTGACATTACTTAATTTGCATATTAATATAGATAGCCCTCAATAATAAAATGTTAGAGCGTTAGAGGTTCCATGTCCCACCAATGTTTAATTTCTCACTTTTTTTATTTTCTATGATTTTTAATAATTGTAATAAATACTTAATGCTCATTTTACCAATTAAGCAAATTAGGTGCTCCAATTTGCATAAATATGCATACATCTAATTTCTCGTACTGAAAATTTAAAATGTAATATTTGGACTTTCTTATCCCACCAATGATTACTCCATACAATGCATATATGAAATTATGTAGGGTGACTTTGCAACAGTTTGTACTCACTGCCATACATCATAAAGTAGGTAGTGAAATCTAACTGAGGTCTGAATGAAAAATAGATCTGAAGGAAGATGATTTCTAATTCCATTCAATTCAATCATGGTTTATTTCATATTAAAAAAAATACATGTTACACAGCCCAAACTTAAGGCTGAAATTAGCATGTTAATATGTTATTAATTCCTTAAGTTTATTATTTTAGAAATAAGAACACATGGCTATTGTGTATATTTTTCTCTCATTTTTTATTTAAATTATTCTCACAGATGCTGGATGAATTGCTGTCAACATCTGTTGAAGCTAGGGATGCTGAGGAGCAAGGGTCAGCAGTGGAGCCTGCATCAATGGAAAGTCCATCAGACACTGATGAGCCAGGATGCAGCCAATGGACAGATGAACATTCATCTGAGTCTGAAGAATCCTTTGATGAACAGGTATAAATTTGTTTTCAAATTGTGCACCCCCTCCCCGTGAAAAGACATGAAAGCAAACAAACATAAAAGGTAATTTAGCAGCAAATAAGGGATAATATTGAGTAAATTATCAACCACAATGAATTTAGCAGAATTTAGGATACATGTAAATTATATTGACATTTTTTTCTTTCCAAAGAAACCAAAACCTTTATGCATGTGATTCAAACAAGACATATGGTTCATGAAAAACTCATAATACTTGTCTTCCAAGTCTTAACATACCTGGCTGTGACTGAAATTACAGTTTATCCCAAAATTGATTCAGGTGTAGTTTTGATTAGTATTTGTGCTGGAAACCATACTTTATTTATGTATATAATTTTTTTGCATGTCACTGGTAGTGGTATGTACATGTATTCAGCATATTTTGGCTACTGTATTGATATCCAATTAACAGCCGTTCAAAGATCCAGCTATGGAATTTCAGCAGCATGGCCATACAACCTCTGTTGGGATACAGGTCTCTGTAGCAACAAGAGTTAAACGTAAGTTTATTTTTCATCTGTTTATCTATATTGTCAATTTTCCTTTTGAGGCTGGTGCTGCTAAGTTGTGGAAAGTTTTTGTAAACATATGCTCTAGATAATATATTTATTGAGGCTATAAATATTGAATTACTGATATTCATTCCCAATCTGACAGAATCAGTGTCATGTAGTTTAATTAACTTGGCTATGATAGTCATGAACATCTATAGCTATTATACATTTACATTTAATAGAATACTGCATCATTCTGTGTTCCTTGTATATTTTTGGATACTTGCAAGCGATTTTGCTGATTTGCATATGCGCAGTACCAAAACCATTAACAGGAGTCATGCTCAGTATGTCACATATTATTCACAATGTTGCTAGAAAGATAAGTTACGGGTACCAATTTGAAGGTGTAAATGTTGCAATTCCACTTGAAGAATAAGTCCTACGCAGTAGTCCGGGCCACAGATAACTTACACCCTGGATTGCAGATATGTTGTGTTCCCCTATGTCTGAAAATTTGTTTCACAACCAAAGTAAAAGTAAAATATACATGGACATTTTCAGGGTCCCAAAGGGTTGTACTTCTGCAGAACACAGGTTCACAGATACCACCCGATATTCCAGCCTTTATTTCAAGAGGGACCTCTTTTGACAAAGGGGATATACCAGAAGAGAAAGTTGATGCGAAGGAAGCGGAGGAAGAAAGGTTATCATCTCCAGAAAGTGACGCCGCAGAACCCTCCTCACCTGGATACAAACCACCATCATCTTCATCTTCATCATCAGATGAGCGTGTTATTGCCAAGCCACAAAAAAGACAGAGAAAACGGTTAGTTCTTTCATTATCCTGTTCAAAATCAATACTAGTACTGTAAATTCTTTTGAGAAAAACCTCAGACACATATCATAGTGATTTAATAAATAAAGCATTTTAGATAATTTTTCTTATATATTACAGCAACAGCAGGCTGATGAAATTCTTACATCGTCTTTTAGGATTTTTTTTGTATTTCTAAACAATTTTATTTTTTGTCTTTTATTTCAAATACAGGAAAAGGCGATCAAGCAAAAAGGCCACATGGGAAGCCCCAGCCCAAGGTATTCCTCCACACAAGGAAAAAAAATACATTGTATACGAGTCTAAGCTTTTGGAGCTGTTGCAGTTTTGCCCATCCTGCAAGTCTGCAAATGTGTCCCTTGTAAAGAGGGAAGTTGGAAGCCTCCTTTCTGTGACAAGGGAGTGCCTGTCTTGTGACCAGAAGTCGACAACATGGGAGAGCCAGCCATGGATAGGCCCCTATCCTGCTGGCAACCTCCAGCTGTCAGCGGCAATCCTGTTTGCTGGCGGGAGCCCCAGTGAGTCGCTGCGAGTGCTGAAGCATTTTAACGTAGCAACGCACACACGCAGGACTTTCTTCCGACACCAGCAGAAAGTTTTGCATCCAGCTATCACCAATCAATGGCAGAAGCAACAGAACCATCTGCTCACTGAACTGTGTGAACGGGGTCTGCCACTCACCATTGGGGGAGATGGGAGAGCGGACAGTCCAGGACATTCTGCAAAGTTTGGGGTATACACTGCCCTAGAATTGAATGTCAACAAGATTGTTGATTTTCAGCTGGTTCAGGTGGGTCTGATTTTCTGTCCTTAGTTCATGTTCCCATGATACATATGACCACAAGTGCCTAGTTTTATTTCATGAAATAGAAAGTAAATATAAAGAATCTGCATTTTTGCCAAGACGGGTTAAGTTGAAACACAATTCCTCTTGTCTTGGTTACTTATTATATTCATGTCTGCCAATTTAAATTGATTAAATTTAAAGGCTATTTTGATGTTCCAGCCCCAAACTGTTATTTCATGTTATCACTATTGTGTGTTATGCAATGTTGATTTATATTTTGTATTTTGTTTTTTCATAGAGTAATGAGGTGAAGGGTTCGTACCACATGGAGTTGGAAGGTTTCAAGAGAGTTGTCAACTTTCTTGATGACAAGGGACTAGTAATCAGGAAGTTGGTAACGGACCGACATAGACAACTTGCCAAATACATCAGAATCACACTTCCACACATTATTCATGTGTATGATGTCTGGCATGTATCCAAAGGTGAGTAATTATCATACATTTGTGTCTTGCAAAATATATTTAAAATGAAATATTAATTCGACTTGTTTATGATTAAATATTTAGTGCTTAAACTCCTGGTCCTAAGCAAAAGCAACTATACACTGCTAGAATGCTGCAAGTACTCAGAAAACAATGTGAGTTTTATCTAATTTAATTGCTTACCAAGTGAGTTTTTTGCTTTACAAGCACTCAAATTAGCGAGCTTCAAAAAACAGCAGTATCTCACTTGTCAAAGGCCTGAATTCTGTGATGTCATTTCATGTGAAGCGAGTAGTGATTTAGTCCAAAAATTAATGCTTCTATTTCACATTCCATCTCCTTGTTTCTCTTTTGCATCATGCTTGCATTTGGTTTTTCATATAAATACGTGAGGCAGTTATCTATGATAAACATTTCGCATGATGTCATCAATTAAGGCATTTTTGTTGTTTTTGTTTTTAGTTTTGGTATATTTTTTATTACCTATATTAGGTGTTGGAAAGAAGGTGCATGCCTTGGCGAAGCAAAAGGATTGTGAAGAACTTGTGCAATGGGAACCAAGCATCACCAACCACATGTATTGGGTGGCTGCAACTTGTGAAGAGGATGAAGACGATCTGAGGGTGGCCAAGTGGAAGTCTCTTATGAACCACATCCAAGGGATCCATGAAGGTCATTCTGAAGTCTTTCCCAAGTGTCTTCATGGTGACTTGCAAGCTCAAGGTCGCAAGAAAAAATGGCTCACACCAGGTAAATTCATGAATAAGATTCATTTGTTTAATGTTAGATCTGTATCATATGAAACAAGAAAAATCAAACCTTATGAATATTGTATTTTCCTTACCTACCAATACCATTCATTATCAATTTATGCCATTACTCTCATAAAGTATGTTGATTCAATTTTATTGCATTTTTTCCATTTTGAAAACTGTAATTATGACGTTACCTGCTCATTAAGCATGATACACTGGTTACCTAAGGCAACAATTGTTTAATGATTCCGCTCCTTTTGTATCCATTTTTCAGGCACAAAAGTCTGTGAAAAACTAACAGGTATCGTGCAAAGCACCATGTTGTTGAACGATGTGAAAAAGTTGTCTGGAGACCAACAGACATCTTCCCTGGAGTCATATCACAGTCTGGTGAACCGGTATGCGCCCAAGCTGAAGTCCTATTCGTATGAAGGAATGACTAGCAGGTAAATGCACTATATATTCTATGAGAAGAGTTACATTGGACCATGTTTCTTTATTTAGCATACACACAAAATAATGTGGGTAATTCCAAGCAAAAGTGGATATTTATAGGACTCTATTAAAAAGGGTAGATCTAATGTTTGGATTAAAACCCATATGGAATAATGCAAATGGTTTTATAACCCCCCCCCCCAAAAAAAGTCTGACAGATAGTAAGAGGCAGTGGCGTACCTAGGATTTTCCACAGGGGGGGGGGGGGGGCAAAATCGGCCGCCAAAAAAAAAAAAAAAAAAAGGTCTTCAATAAAAAATAAAAGGTTATTGTACCAGAAAAAAAAAAGAAAAAAAAGGTCTTCAATGAAAAATAAAAGGTTATTGTACCAGAAAAAAAGAAAGAAAAAAAAGGTCTTCAATAAAAAATAAAGGTTATTGAAAAAAAATTGAAAAAGCAAAAAAAAAAAAAAAAGGTCTTCAAGCTCGTCAGGGGGGGCAATAAAGGTATTCAAGTTCGTCAGGGGGGGGGGGGCATAAAAGGTCTTTCAAGCTCGTCAGGGGGGGGGGGCAGTGATATGTATTTTGTATGGGTTGTTGCTCGTCCCCCCCGTAGGTACGCTAGTGGTAAGAGGCCACATTCATTTTATAAAATTAAAATTCAAGCATTAGTTTGAATAAACTTAACTTTGGTATTTCGTGATCATTCCATGTGGTATGGGTATCAAATGAAAGAGCAGACAGTTTTATGTTTAAAATTCAGATAGCCCTGATAAGTGACTTTTTGGTATCCTTTCTTTGAACTGTTTTTCTTGTGCAAGAATGAAAAATCTTCTGAGTTAAACCGGGTGAAAAATAAAAGCAATTTGCATGTTGCATTGTGTTTACGCACTGTATTAGACATGCTTTTACTATGTGCATTTATTTTCTGGTTATCATTCAGGCTCAGACTTGCTGCTATGGACTTCAATGAAAATGGCAACCGACAGCAGGCAAAAACGTTGAAAGGGGACAAGCGGTACATGGTCAGCAAACCAAAGTACAAGCCAGGGAAGGCATCAGTGAAAGCTGTTAAGGAAGCAAAAACATTCAGTGAGTTTATTTTGTTCTGTGTGTTATCGACTATAGGTTCATCATCATATCAGAAACATATTATGAAAAAGGATGATTCCATGGCAATGATTCATTACTAGAGTAACATCAGTTAAATCCTACTTTTCTCATGTGTTATGTTGATCACTATAACTGTTCTCAACAATATAATCTATAAAGATTAAAGAGCTTTTTTTTTTCCTTGATGCCCATTGGTGGTACATTTTATAGCATACTAACATGGCATAAGAAAAACACTGGTAAATCAATACCATCCAACATATTTGTATATCCATTAGCTGGTCTAGCTGACCTGTACATGTTGAACCTCACTTTTTAACCTTTTTGTATCTCAGAATTTGTTGATGATCTGATGGATGAGGTCAGACGATTGTGCACAGGATCATCTCAACTGCCAGAGAGGAAGGAAGCCCCGCCATCTTTATGCAGTGAATATACCTTTCCTCCCAAGGAGGAACTTGTTCAGGATCACCGAAGTCGTTTTAATTAAAATAAGCGAACTGTAAACCCTATCATGCTAATATCGTATACAGCTTCATGATAAATTGGAACGAATGAAAGATTGAACACATAAGTTCATTTAAGAGAAAATTTAGTTACTCTATTGAAGAAAAGATTCCTTATGATTAAACATGCCATTTTCATCTGATGAACTATATTTTTTAGCGAATTTTATATGAAGACATACATCTCTGATGTACATGTAGTTGTACAAATAACATTGTGAAGGCAAAACAGATGACTGAGCAATTTGATACCTTTGCTTCAAAATTATTAAACAAAAAGAATCATATCTATTATGGAATTATATTTGTTTAAGTTTTGTTCAACAGTAAAGTCGACCACATACTTGTGAGTGATCAGTTACATAATTTTAAGGAAATATTGTTGGGAAAGATTTGTTCAACAGTAACACATGTACAATTCTTCTTTGCAAGGAGTTTTGTTAGAAATACTATTCATTTGAAACGTTGGTCAATGATTATCATGATGAGTTGTGGTTCAAAATCTCTCATGCTGGCCGGTTACGACCACTGTAGCTCCAACAGTGGTTTCCAAAAGAAAACTTTCATGGTCTATACAATTTCGGAATACTAGTAACTGCAATAATTGTATAAAATTTTGAAGATTTAAGAGCATTATCAGAATGTTTTCTCTACTGTGTTATTTGCATGTAATAAGTAGATATTTCTTTACATAAATGTGATTGTATTTATAAATGTAGATGAAGTAGTTGAAGTACATTTGATATGCATGTCAAAGTATTTCACGTTTTAGCCAGCTGAATTTGATGACTCGGATATGTGTCGTGTAGCTTAAAAAAAATCTTGCATGACCTGAAGCAACGGCTACTAAAATCAGAAAACATTTTTTTAAAGCATTTTTACAAGCAACTCTGTAAGAAGTTATATAGCATGTATTACATAGATATTTCTTTGTATGAATGTTATTGTGTTTATAAATGTAGGTGAAGTGGTAGAAATACATTTGAAATGCATTTCAAAGTGTTCCATGTTTTAAACAGCTGAATTTGATGATTCAGGTAGCTTCCAAAATCTTCCCTGATGTAACATCTACTAAAATTGGAAAACATTTTTTTCCCCCCAATTTTTTCAAGCATTTGTACAAGCAACTCTGTAAACTACCTCCATGGTTATACTTATCTTGACCCATTCAGGACAGGAATTAATTAACAACTAAAGTGATCACATTTCGTTCCTCAAATGGGCAACAGCAATATTTATTTTAATGCTACATGCTTCCAATTGAATGTGATGTCTTTGAAACCAACATACATGGTTTGGAACTTGGATAATATTTTTTAAACGCCAATTTCGATGAAAAACTCTGGTCTTCAATTCTTCCAATGTGTTGCCAATTTGAGGAGTTTAAAGATTATCCTCATAAAATTCCTGGCAGTATGGTCACTCAACAATGAGTGCAATGTATGCATAGTTTTTTTTTCTCTCTTTTACTAATGTACCTGGTGTAATTTTTAGAGCTCTGAAACAAAAATGATTTACCTTAACCACTTAAGGTCGATTGTCCTGAACGAGTTAAGCCATAACATGTCTATTGACCAGCTTATATTTATTCATATTTATGTCTCTTGCACTCATTTCTACTTGCAAATCAATGCTTCTCTGAGAATATAATAGTTTGCAGGATTTTTTAACAAAAAAAAAAGCATTCTGTCTCTTGTCTTTCTACAGCTACTGCATAGTTTATGGTAATACAGTCCACTACCATTATATGTGCACTGGAAGGACGCTCTTGTTGCAATGCTCCAAATGTCTAAACTGTGCATTGGCATATTTTTTATGCAAGTATAAAGTGTAAAATCAATGCCGCATTTATTTAGAGGTAATTGATTTGGCCTGGAAAGTCTTATTATAATGGGAGTGGACTATTGTAATTTTAGACTGAATATTGTTGACAACCATAAAGGATTTTTATATGTAGGTTTTAAAAATGAGATCACCGAGACTGTACATTGCAAGTTGGCAATTTGGAAAGTAAATTATAACAAGTGGTAGGGACAACTTTCCAATGGGCTGTATACTCAGTTCTCAGGGAATTGTGTATTACCCATAAGTAGGGCCCCCTCCCGGTAGTACTTGAAATATCAGCATCTTTTATGTTCCTGAGCAAAAATACCATATATAATTTTAAGTAAAAATGTGAATAAAAATAACTTTTTATGCAATACACATTTGTGTATATTGGGCAAATGGAAAATATTCCCTCCATCAAGATGACAGCATCAATACGGTGAAGCCTCCATGATAGTTAATGGTATACAAATTACAAATTTTTACAACTTTCAGAAATTCATAACTTTCTTGTTACTCCGATATAATACACTTTCACCTATTGTATTATTTTTCTTTCCCCTCTTTTAACAACTTTTTATCTTGGTTGGATTCCTCTTTACATGCACTCTTGCCCCTTGGGCCTGTTTCATAAAGAGTAACAACAGTTGGTAGTTTTGTCATTATGGCAACTACCATGGTAACCTTGATTTTGATTGGCTGCTGAGCAATGTTACCATGGTAATTTCCATAATGGCAAAGTTACAACAGTCACAGTTCTTTATGAAACGGGCCCCAGATTCCACTATCGCTCTTTTGTCCCTCTTTCACATGTTCTCCACTTCCATCAAATCTACATTGTACAATGCTCTTACCTCTGAATTTAAATACAGATAACTCTGCCTAAGTCTACCTTATATTCATCTAAGTCAAAGCAATTTTGCAACATTCAATCATTCATCTATCATCCAACATTTCCTAGCCTGTAGTCTTGCCCGGGGCTACTGCCATTGTCTTTTGCGTTCAACTGTTAACAGTGGGCTACAAAGTAGCACAGCCTATACACTCCGGTCCTGCATTAATAGTTGCCGTTGTTTATCAACAACAGACAACACATAATTTTAGTATGAAACTTCCACACCTATTTGTTGACCATAATTTAAAAAAATTGACCAACGCTAACTGTAGTATAAGCTGTGGGCTGCAAATCGTTGTTTGTTTACATTAACAGTTGGCAGCAAAAGACAATAGCACCAGCCGCTGCCTAGATTATAGGCCAAACATACCCAAAATGTTTGGTTTCATTAGTTCACTCTTGTTATAATGATAATCAGATAAAGTAATTTATAATGACAGGCAGTTTTCCAGTACCAATTTCATATGTACTGCATGAGTGCTGCCATAAATATTAAGATTATAACAGAAGTGGACTGTAGTAAGACTGCCTAAACTGACTTTGGAAAAGAACGCAAGAAAATTAAGTTGGTTTGAACACCTTTATTTAAAGAAAACAGAAATAAATACAATCAGCACTTCCCTGTTATTTCATCAAAACATACAATAATAAAACAACTCTGAGTGCTTGTCTTTAGCACAGTGATAAAAACATCAGAATCTTTATGACTTTTTATCAGTCAAAAATGTGACAAAAAGAAATTTTCTTCTACACACCAGGTATACTTGGCAAAAAATTTCTTTCAAATTACATGTACTTCTAGTTGAGAGATCACAAAATAATGGCACTCGATAAAATGTTTAAGACTTAAGTACATCCAGTCCTTGTCATGGAATCAATCATGTATGTCTCTGTTGATTCAGAGGCGCCTTCATTGAAATCAACATAAAAAAGGTCTACGCATCTTCAAAACCTCTGTAAATGTCCGATGGATAAGTAGCTCGGATGTGAGTCACCGCACAGGAAGGTAGGGGGACGCGCACAGATCTCCCTAGAAATCCCCAACACCATCTTGCGAGCTGCCGATAGCCAACGTGCCTGTGTTTCCTACAAAAAATAAATAGAAATTAAAAATAAGTAAATCAGATACAGAACATCACATGATTTCTAAATCTACATCATTAAAATTTCCCCTAAATCCTACTGACTACCATTAGCGGCGGAAGTCAAAAAATCTAGGGGGATTACCAACATTTTTTGACAAGCAACCCCCCCCCCCCCAATAAAAAAAGTTATCAACCAAAATTTTAGGGGGGGGGGACAAGAAAATCTTTTGACAAGCAAAAAAAAGGTGATCAAATAAAAATTTAGGGGGGATCGTCCCCCCACCTCAAATTTAGGGGGTGGGGACACGTTCCCTCCCCCCCCCCCGCCTATGCTGACTACTACATGTGCATATATTTTAGGTGATTCATAAGTAAGGAGGGGGTTGTAGTTAACACCTCTGAGTCAAAAAAGAATAAAATTGAAGACTGCTAATGGAAATAACCATTCAAAAATATATATCACCGTAGCTCATTACAACACTTACCTTATGTCTTATGATACATATTTTCATAATTTTAAATGATATAAAACATGATACCATTCAGGACAATTGAGTATTTTGAGTTGATAAAAATCATGTTTTTTTTTATAATTTTTTTCTTATTCCAATATTAGATTGCAGAAAATAAGTGCAATTGTTCATGAAAAAACACTCACTCATTTTCAGTTGCATCATGCCGTGCTCTGTCACCATATTGCTGACGATACCCTAAGTATGCAGTGTCTAAAACCCACGGATTTAAACAAACCCCTTCAAAGCCAGGGTGCTCTGTGATGCAGTTCAGTTCTGCAGCAGTGTACTGGTCCATCATCGCCACTACCTGAGCCACTTCTTTGCAGCAGTACGACTCGACAACTCGAGGCATCGCTTGGCATCCTCCGCTGCATGAACACCTGCATGAACAACAGAAATTTGAAAAACAAAATGAAAACATTTATTAGACTGCAAGATACCAAGTGTTAGGTCAAGTAAAATGATTCCTAGTTCACTCCATCGAATTCGAAGCGCCTCAGCTCAGGTCAAAGCATCGGGCAGCAGCCACAGCTCAGATCCGTTCACCAGCCTCGTTTCGGCTTTTAATAGCAACGTAACTGAGCTGTGTTTCCAGCCGGAAGCGTCGGGTAGCAGCGGCTGCAGCGCACGCTAGTGCTCCGTCACTTCCAATCCGACCTTCTCAGATGAGACATCTTTTTCAGACACTCAGGGTACTAGTTACGGAGTATTAATAATACGATTATGTATGAGATAATCTTACCAATTGTTGTTTCCAAGTCTACCCTCAATGTCATTTTCTTGGATGGCACCAACATTCTGAATTTCTTCCCCTGGTTGGAACTCGGGCTCGAATTGGTACGGCAAAATACCCGCTGCTTGCATGCCAGCAGGAATATCAGGACCGGCCTCTACTTGATTTTCTCTGGCAAATTCTTCTTCTTGCTCACTCTCTGAATTCGACCATGGAGAATCTTGATCAGATGACAAGTGGGCAGGATCATATTCACTCTCTGATCCTGAAAGATCACTCATGATTTGTGCTTGAATTTAAAATGTTTCGCGAGAACTTGTTGTGAAAATTCAATGGATACGCGCGCTTGGCCGAGCGATCCCACTGCTTGATATTCCCTTGATGACGTCACACAACGATTACGTAATCGGTAGACTTTTGAACAATTTTAGTGGGCGTTCCCTAACCGTGGTCTTTTTCCTGATTTGTGTCGAATTGAGACAAAATTACGGGAAACAATTGCCAGATTCGTATTCAGCATGAAAAATTGCATATACTACATCATAATAAATTTTTTTGAGGTGACAATGTCAGAAAACCTTTAATGTTATTTTTTTCATTGTATTTTATTTATTTATTTTTTTTATTATTATTTTTTTTTTTTTGGGGGGTGGGGTAGTGTAACGCCCTGTCAAAACGCCATACCTGAGCACCTCCACACCCCTACTTTTAATAGGCCTATTATATACCACTGTTCAGTAGGCCTATATTGTATCGACCAAGATTTTTTCCCAAATATATGTAGGCCAAAATTTGTTACTACGTGGTTCACTATTTCAATACAAGTATATCGAATTTCATTATGAATGAATTCTATTTAGATGAATGATGTCACATGTCTGATTTATATATCATGTTAATGCATTTTCTGATGTTATATTGTTTTTGTAGTATGTTTGCGTTTGAAATATATTATTATATAAACAAATTCAGATTAAAACGATTTCATCAATTCAAAATCACCCAACACACTTGGACTTCCTGGCATACAGATGAATGGGGCTATGAAAGAAAGGGAAAGGAATAGGGTGAGATACCTCGATAGTACAACATGCCAAAATATATTTTAATTTAAAGAAGTTTAATCTTTCGGCTCGCTCACTTTGCCTTAGGAAATTTGGCATGCGGTACGCCTTTGATGATTGATCTCCCTCTATCACAAAGTTATACAACTTGCTAGAAACATGGCCGTGGAACTTGGAGCGGGACTCCAACCCGCCTCCCCACTTTTTTTAAATAAACGTTTCAACAAACGCAGGCCAACATGATATATATTTAGTTAGCAGTTTACAATACTTGTGAAGAATTGTATCATAAATTATTTAATTCTCTAATAAAACATCAAAAACACATTTAAAAATTACCATCGATCTGATGACTTTTTTGCATGCATGACAGCCAAATTCCAACAATATTGTATTCTTGTTTTCAATTAATACTTTTTAAAGTTAATTTACTGTACCTTTTTTAATGAAAAAAATAAATTTCCAAGGTAACATTCGCTTTTGCAAAGTGTGATACACTTGTCGTTTGTTCTTCATTGTTCAGTTTATTGTACTCATCCATCGTTTATATTTTCTGATGCACTGATTCCCCTATTAATCATACAAAAACTGCATTCTCAGTTTATGCTTCTTACCCTTCTGTATGGTTGTTAGGCGAAAAGTTAAGTTCATTGACCCTAAATGACCTTTGACCTTAGTCATGTGACATGAAACTCATGCAGGATGTTTAGTAATACTTGATTAACCTTATGTCCAAGTTTCATGAACTAGGTCCTTATATTTTCTAAGTTATGATGACATTTCAAAAACTTAACCTTAGGTTAAGATTTTGATGTTGATTCCCCCAACATGGTCTAAGTTCATTGACCCTAAATGACCTTTGACCTTACTCATGTGACA
>NW_026974411.1:0-27971 GCF_037042905.1 Lytechinus pictus | reverse complement strand
TAGATCCCCGATACATTCCATAATGATGCCCATACATGACATGAAAATCAAGGAAATTGCACATGCCGATTTTGAGATAGAGGTGGACAAAGATTTGGCAATAAAAATAAATAAAGTAAATTCTGACAGAATATAATAGGTGATCTGTCATCTTCATGACAGACCACCTAAAAAGGACCAAAAAAAAAAAAAAAAAAAAGGGGGTCAGCGAGGTTTGAAACACCGAACCCTGGTATACCAGTCCAGGTGTGTTATCCAGTCGGCCACAGTGTGTTCGACAAGCACAGAGAGCAAAATAGGAAACATATTGTCAACTTGACATTGAATGTACATTCTTGCAATTCCAAATTGGCATGATGACAAAACTCTACAAATTCTAGTTTTGAGAATAGTACAAGCTTTAAAATGAAACAGTGGAGATATTGTCTAAAGGATACATTCTAAGCTAAAACATATTGAAAATTTGGGGAGAACAGACCAAGATTTACGGAATTAAAATCAATTTAAATGACTGTGGTGACATCATGAAACAGAAAACACTTGTTCTTAGTTCCGACGCCATTTTGATGACGTCACGATGTAATTAAGAGTCAAATGTGGCATGAAATCATATCTCCTATTCATACTCTATTCGAATATGAAAAGAAAAATTGGGTCAACGGACTCCCTGAAGAGCTACAGTGAATTTTATATAGGCATATTTAGCCATTTACGCGCGCGTAATGCAAATTTGAATGGACGCGCATTCCCGTATTATTGGTCGTAAGAGGCTGAATGAGGTATCAAATTAATCAGAAGATAATGGACAATGAAAGACATGAAAGAAATGATGACTCGAAGATGCATAACGATGGTAGGTGCAAGAACGCGCACGCATACCTGTGCGCGCGCAAATTCTTGACATGCTCAAAATGACCAGAAACGTACCCAATCTTGACCACGGTCGATTTGTGGAAATTTAAAATTTTGACGCGCGCGTACGTGCGCGTCGTGACCTTTGCATGACCTCTGATGATATGTCCTGATGACCTGTCACCTGAACTTGATATGATGCAAATATGGATGATTTTTTATGATTAGTGCGATGATATGATCAATCATTTAATTTTACAAAATGGCGCCTAGATGACGTCATCATGATTTGATAACCTTGAAAAGCTTCCATTCCCATGTCCATAATGATGCCCATACATGACATGAAAATCAAGGAAATTGACATGCCCGATTTTGAGATAGAGGTGGACAAAGATTTGGCAATAAAAAATAAAATAAAGTAAATTCTGACGAATATAATAGGTGATCTGTCATCTTCATGACAGACCACCTAAAAAGGACCAAAAAAAAAAAAAAAAAAAAAGGGGTCCAGCGAGGTTTGAACCACCGAACCCTGGTATACCAGTCAGGTGTGTTATCCAGTCGGCCACAGTGTGTTCGACAAGCACAGAGAGCAAAATAGGAAACATATTGTCAACTTGACATTGAATGTACATTCTTGCAATTCCAAATTGGCATGATGACAAAACTCTACAAATTCTAGTTTTGAGAATAGTACAAGCTTTAAAATGAAACAGTGGAGATATTGTCTAAAGGATACATTCTAAGCTAAAACATATTGAAAATTTGGCGAGAACAGACCAAGATTTACGGAATTAAAATCAATTTAAATGACTGTGGTGACATCATGAAACAGAAAACACTTGTTCTTAGTTCCGACGCCATTTTGATGACGTCACGATGTAATTAAGAGTCAAATGTGGCATGAAATCATATCTCCTATTCATACTCTATTCGAATATGAAAAGAAAAATTGGGGTCAACGGACTCCCTGAAGAGCTACAGTGAATTTTATATAGGCATATTTTAGCCCATTTACGCGCGCGTAATGCAAATTTGAATGGACGCGCATTCCCGTATTATTGGTCGTAAGAGGCTGAATGAGGTATCAAATTAATCAGAAGATAATGGACAATGGAAAGACATGAAAGAAATGATGACTCGAAGATGCATAACGATGGTAGGTGCAAGAACGCGCACGCATACCTGTGCGCGCGCAAATTCTTGACATGCTCAAAATGACCAGAAACGTACCCAATCTTGACCACGGTCGATTTGTGGAAATTTAAAATTTTGACGCGCGCGTACGTGCGCGTCGTGACCTTTGCATGACCTCTGATGATATGTCCTGATGACCTGTCACCTGAACTTGATATGATTGCAAATATGGATGATTTTTTATGATTAGTTGCGATGATATGATCAATCATTTAATTTTACAAAATGGCGCCTAGATGACGTCATCATGATTTGATAACCTTGAAAAGCTTCCATTCCCATGTCCATAATGATGCCCATACATGACATGAAAATCAAGGAAAATTGACATGCCCGATTTTGAGATAGAGGTGGACAAAGATTTGGCAATAAAAATAAATAAAGTAAATTCTGACGAATATAATAGGTGATCTGTCATCTTCATGACAGACCACCTAAAAAGGACCAAAAAAAAAAAAAAAAAAAAGGGGGTCCAGCGAGGTTTGAACCACCGAACCCTGGTATACCAGTCAGGTGTGTTATCCAGTCGGCCACAGTGTGTTCGACAAGCACAGAGAGCAAAATAGGAAACATATTGTCAACTTGACATTGAATGTACATTCTTGCAATTCCAAATTGGCATGATGACAAAACTCTACAAATTCTAGTTTTGAGAATAGTACAAGCTTTAAAATGAAACAGTGGAGATATTGTCTAAAGGATACATTCTAAGCTAAAACATATTGAAAATTTGGCGAGAACAGACCAAGATTTACGGAATTAAAATCAATTTAAATGACTGTGGTGACATCATGAAACAGAAAACACTTGTTCTTAGTTCCGACGCCATTTTGATGACGTCACGATGTAATTAAGAGTCAAATGTGGCATGAAATCATATCTCCTATTCATACTCTATTCGAATATGAAAAGAAAAATTGGGGTCAACGGACTCCCTGAAGAGCTACAGTGAATTTTATATAGGCATATTTTAGCCCATTTACGCGCGCGTAATGCAAATTTGAATGGACGCGCATTCCCGTATTATTGGTCGTAAGAGGCTGAATGAGGTATCAAATTAATCAGAAGATAATGGACAATGGAAAGACATGAAAGAAATGATGACTCGAAGATGCATAACGATGGTAGGTGCAAGAACGCGCACGCATACCTGTGCGCGCGCAAATTCTTGACATGCTCAAAATGACCAGAAACGTACCCAATCTTGACCACGGTCGATTTGTGGAAATTTAAAATTTTGACGCGCGCGTACGTGCGCGTCGTGACCTTTGCATGACCTCTGATGATATGTCCTGATGACCTGTCACCTGAACTTGATATGATGCAAATATGGATGATTTTTTATGATTAGTTGCGATGATATGATCAATCATTTAATTTTACAAAATGGCGCCTAGATGACGTCATCATGATTTGATAACCTTGAAAAGCTTCCATTCCCATGTCCATAATGATGCCCATACATGACATGAAAATCAAGGAAATTGACATGCCCGATTTTGAGATAGAGGTGGACAAAGATTTGGCAATAAAAATAAATAAAGTAAATTCTGACGAATATAATAGGTGATCTGTCATCTTCATGACAGACCACCTAAAAAGGACCAAAAAAAAAAAAAAAAAAAAAAGGGGGTCCAGCGAGGTTTGAACCACCGAACCCTGGTATACCAGTCAGGTGTGTTATCCAGTCGGCCACAGTGTGTTCGACAAGCACAGAGAGCAAAATAGGAAACATATTGTCAACTTGACATTGAATGTACATTCTTGCAATTCCAAATTGGCATGATGACAAAACTCTACAAATTCTAGTTTTGAGAATAGTACAAGCTTTAAAATGAAACAGTGGAGATATTGTCTAAAGGATACATTCTAAGCTAAAACATATTGAAAATTTGGCGAGAACAGACCAAGATTTACGGAATTAAAATCAATTTAAATGACTGTGGTGACATCATGAAACAGAAAACACTTGTTCTTAGTTCCGACGCCATTTTGATGACGTCACGATGTAATTAAGAGTCAAATGTGGCATGAAATCATATCTCCTATTCATACTCTATTCGAATATGAAAAGAAAAATTGGGGTCAACGGACTCCCTGAAGAGCTACAGTGAATTTTATATAGGCATATTTTAGCCCATTTACGCGCGCGTAATGCAAATTTGAATGGACGCGCATTCCCGTATTATTGGTCGTAAGAGGCTGAATGAGGTATCAAATTAATCAGAAGATAATGGACAATGGAAAGACATGAAAGAAATGATGACTCGAAGATGCATAACGATGGTAGGTGCAAGAACGCGCACGCATACCTGTGCGCGCGCAAATTCTTGACATGCTCAAAATGACCAGAAACGTACCCAATCTTGACCACGGTCGATTTGTGGAAATTTAAAATTTTGACGCGCGCGTACGTGCGCGTCGTGACCTTTGCATGACCTCTGATGATATGTCCTGATGACCTGTCACCTGAACTTGATATGATGCAAATATGGATGATTTTTTATGATTAGTTGCGATGATATGATCAATCATTTAATTTTACAAAATGGCGCCTAGATGACGTCATCATGATTTGATAACCTTGAAAAGCTTCCATTCCCATGTCCATAATGATGCCCATACATGACATGAAAATCAAGGAAATTGACATGCCCGATTTTGAGATAGAGGTGGACAAAGATTTGGCAATAAAAATAAATAAAGTAAATTCTGACGAATATAATAGGTGATCTGTCATCTTCATGACAGACCACCTAAAAAGGACCAAAAAAAAAAAAAAAAAAAAAAGGGGGTCCAGCGAGGTTTGAACCACCGAACCCTGGTATACCAGTCAGGTGTGTTATCCAGTCGGCCACAGTGTGTTCGACAAGCACAGAGAGCAAAATAGGAAACATATTGTCAACTTGACATTGAATGTACATTCTTGCAATTCCAAATTGGCATGATGACAAAACTCTACAAATTCTAGTTTTGAGAATAGTACAAGCTTTAAAATGAAACAGTGGAGATATTGTCTAAAGGATACATTCTAAGCTAAAACATATTGAAAATTTGGCGAGAACAGACCAAGATTTACGGAATTAAAATCAATTTAAATGACTGTGGTGACATCATGAAACAGAAAACACTTGTTCTTAGTTCCGACGCCATTTTGATGACGTCACGATGTAATTAAGAGTCAAATGTGGCATGAAATCATATCTCCTATTCATACTCTATTCGAATATGAAAAGAAAAATTGGGGTCAACGGACTCCCTGAAGAGCTACAGTGAATTTTATATAGGCATATTTTAGCCCATTTACGCGCGCGTAATGCAAATTTGAATGGACGCGCATTCCCGTATTATTGGTCGTAAGAGGCTGAATGAGGTATCAAATTAATCAGAAGATAATGGACAATGGAAAGACATGAAAGAAATGATGACTCGAAGATGCATAACGATGGTAGGTGCAAGAACGCGCACGCATACCTGTGCGCGCGCAAATTCTTGACATGCTCAAAATGACCAGAAACGTACCCAATCTTGACCACGGTCGATTTGTGGAAATTTAAAATTTTGACGCGCGCGTACGTGCGCGTCGTGACCTTTGCATGACCTCTGATGATATGTCCTGATGACCTGTCACCTGAACTTGATATGATGCAAATATGGATGATTTTTTATGATTAGTTGCGATGATATGATCAATCATTTAATTTTACAAAATGGCGCCTAGATGACGTCATCATGATTTGATAACCTTGAAAAGCTTCCATTCCCATGTCCATAATGATGCCCATACATGACATGAAAATCAAGGAAATTGACATGCCCGATTTTGAGATAGAGGTGGACAAAGATTTGGCAATAAAAATAAATAAAGTAAATTCTGACGAATATAATAGGTGATCTGTCATCTTCATGACAGACCACCTAAAAAGGACCAAAAAAAAAAAAAAAAAAAAAAGGGGGTCCAGCGAGGTTTGAACCACCGAACCCTGGTATACCAGTCAGGTGTGTTATCCAGTCGGCCACAGTGTGTTCGACAAGCACAGAGAGCAAAATAGGAAACATATTGTCAACTTGACATTGAATGTACATTCTTGCAATTCCAAATTGGCATGATGACAAAACTCTACAAATTCTAGTTTTGAGAATAGTACAAGCTTTAAAATGAAACAGTGGAGATATTGTCTAAAGGATACATTCTAAGCTAAAACATATTGAAAATTTGGCGAGAACAGACCAAGATTTACGGAATTAAAATCAATTTAAATGACTGTGGTGACATCATGAAACAGAAAACACTTGTTCTTAGTTCCGACGCCATTTTGATGACGTCACGATGTAATTAAGAGTCAAATGTGGCATGAAATCATATCTCCTATTCATACTCTATTCGAATATGAAAAGAAAAATTGGGGTCAACGGACTCCCTGAAGAGCTACAGTGAATTTTATATAGGCATATTTTAGCCCATTTACGCGCGCGTAATGCAAATTTGAATGGACGCGCATTCCCGTATTATTGGTCGTAAGAGGCTGAATGAGGTATCAAATTAATCAGAAGATAATGGACAATGGAAAGACATGAAAGAAATGATGACTCGAAGATGCATAACGATGGTAGGTGCAAGAACGCGCACGCATACCTGTGCGCGCGCAAATTCTTGACATGCTCAAAATGACCAGAAACGTACCCAATCTTGACCACGGTCGATTTGTGGAAATTTAAAATTTTGACGCGCGCGTACGTGCGCGTCGTGACCTTTGCATGACCTCTGATGATATGTCCTGATGACCTGTCACCTGAACTTGATATGATGCAAATATGGATGATTTTTTATGATTAGTTGCGATGATATGATCAATCATTTAATTTTACAAAATGGCGCCTAGATGACGTCATCATGATTTGATAACCTTGAAAAGCTTCCATTCCCATGTCCATAATGATGCCCATACATGACATGAAAATCAAGGAAATTGACATGCCCGATTTTGAGATAGAGGTGGACAAAGATTTGGCAATAAAAATAAATAAAGTAAATTCTGACGAATATAATAGGTGATCTGTCATCTTCATGACAGACCACCTAAAAAGGACCAAAAAAAAAAAAAAAAAAAAAAAGGGGGTCCAGCGAGGTTTGAACCACCGAACCCTGGTATACCAGTCAGGTGTGTTATCCAGTCGGCCACAGTGTGTTCGACAAGCACAGAGAGCAAAATAGGAAACATATTGTCAACTTGACATTGAATGTACATTCTTGCAATTCCAAATTGGCATGATGACAAAACTCTACAAATTCTAGTTTTGAGAATAGTACAAGCTTTAAAATGAAACAGTGGAGATATTGTCTAAAGGATACATTCTAAGCTAAAACATATTGAAAATTTGGCGAGAACAGACCAAGATTTACGGAATTAAAATCAATTTAAATGACTGTGGTGACATCATGAAACAGAAAACACTTGTTCTTAGTTCCGACGCCATTTTGATGACGTCACGATGTAATTAAGAGTCAAATGTGGCATGAAATCATATCTCCTATTCATACTCTATTCGAATATGAAAAGAAAAATTGGGGTCAACGGACTCCCTGAAGAGCTACAGTGAATTTTATATAGGCATATTTTAGCCCATTTACGCGCGCGTAATGCAAATTTGAATGGACGCGCATTCCCGTATTATTGGTCGTAAGAGGCTGAATGAGGTATCAAATTAATCAGAAGATAATGGACAATGGAAAGACATGAAAGAAATGATGACTCGAAGATGCATAACGATGGTAGGTGCAAGAACGCGCACGCATACCTGTGCGCGCGCAAATTCTTGACATGCTCAAAATGACCAGAAACGTACCCAATCTTGACCACGGTCGATTTGTGGAAATTTAAAATTTTGACGCGCGCGTACGTGCGCGTCGTGACCTTTGCATGACCTCTGATGATATGTCCTGATGACCTGTCACCTGAACTTGATATGATGCAAATATGGATGATTTTTTATGATTAGTTGCGATGATATGATCAATCATTTAATTTTACAAAATGGCGCCTAGATGACGTCATCATGATTTGATAACCTTGAAAAGCTTCCATTCCCATGTCCATAATGATGCCCATACATGACATGAAAATCAAGGAAATTGACATGCCCGATTTTGAGATAGAGGTGGACAAAGATTTGGCAATAAAAATAAATAAAGTAAATTCTGACGAATATAATAGGTGATCTGTCATCTTCATGACAGACCACCTAAAAAGGACCAAAAAAAAAAAAAAAAAAAAAAGGGGGTCCAGCGAGGTTTGAACCACCGAACCCTGGTATACCAGTCAGGTGTGTTATCCAGTCGGCCACAGTGTGTTCGACAAGCACAGAGAGCAAAATAGGAAACATATTGTCAACTTGACATTGAATGTACATTCTTGCAATTCCAAATTGGCATGATGACAAAACTCTACAAATTCTAGTTTTGAGAATAGTACAAGCTTTAAAATGAAACAGTGGAGATATTGTCTAAAGGATACATTCTAAGCTAAAACATATTGAAAATTTGGCGAGAACAGACCAAGATTTACGGAATTAAAATCAATTTAAATGACTGTGGTGACATCATGAAACAGAAAACACTTGTTCTTAGTTCCGACGCCATTTTGATGACGTCACGATGTAATTAAGAGTCAAATGTGGCATGAAATCATATCTCCTATTCATACTCTATTCGAATATGAAAAGAAAAATTGGGGTCAACGGACTCCCTGAAGAGCTACAGTGAATTTTATATAGGCATATTTTAGCCCATTTACGCGCGCGTAATGCAAATTTGAATGGACGCGCATTCCCGTATTATTGGTCGTAAGAGGCTGAATGAGGTATCAAATTAATCAGAAGATAATGGACAATGGAAAGACATGAAAGAAATGATGACTCGAAGATGCATAACGATGGTAGGTGCAAGAACGCGCACGCATACCTGTGCGCGCGCAAATTCTTGACATGCTCAAAATGACCAGAAACGTACCCAATCTTGACCACGGTCGATTTGTGGAAATTTAAAATTTTGACGCGCGCGTACGTGCGCGTCGTGACCTTTGCATGACCTCTGATGATATGTCCTGATGACCTGTCACCTGAACTTGATATGATGCAAATATGGATGATTTTTTATGATTAGTTGCGATGATATGATCAATCATTTAATTTTACAAAATGGCGCCTAGATGACGTCATCATGATTTGATAACCTTGAAAAGCTTCCATTCCCATGTCCATAATGATGCCCATACATGACATGAAAATCAAGGAAATTGACATGCCCGATTTTGAGATAGAGGTGGACAAAGATTTGGCAATAAAAATAAATAAAGTAAATTCTGACGAATATAATAGGTGATCTGTCATCTTCATGACAGACCACCTAAAAAGGACCAAAAAAAAAAAAAAAAAAAAAAGGGGGTCCAGCGAGGTTTGAACCACCGAACCCTGGTATACCAGTCAGGTGTGTTATCCAGTCGGCCACAGTGTGTTCGACAAGCACAGAGAGCAAAATAGGAAACATATTGTCAACTTGACATTGAATGTACATTCTTGCAATTCCAAATTGGCATGATGACAAAACTCTACAAATTCTAGTTTTGAGAATAGTACAAGCTTTAAAATGAAACAGTGGAGATATTGTCTAAAGGATACATTCTAAGCTAAAACATATTGAAAATTTGGCGAGAACAGACCAAGATTTACGGAATTAAAATCAATTTAAATGACTGTGGTGACATCATGAAACAGAAAACACTTGTTCTTAGTTCCGACGCCATTTTGATGACGTCACGATGTAATTAAGAGTCAAATGTGGCATGAAATCATATCTCCTATTCATACTCTATTCGAATATGAAAAGAAAAATTGGGGTCAACGGACTCCCTGAAGAGCTACAGTGAATTTTATATAGGCATATTTTAGCCCATTTACGCGCGCGTAATGCAAATTTGAATGGACGCGCATTCCCGTATTATTGGTCGTAAGAGGCTGAATGAGGTATCAAATTAATCAGAAGATAATGGACAATGGAAAGACATGAAAGAAATGATGACTCGAAGATGCATAACGATGGTAGGTGCAAGAACGCGCACGCATACCTGTGCGCGCGCAAATTCTTGACATGCTCAAAATGACCAGAAACGTACCCAATCTTGACCACGGTCGATTTGTGGAAATTTAAAATTTTGACGCGCGCGTACGTGCGCGTCGTGACCTTTGCATGACCTCTGATGATATGTCCTGATGACCTGTCACCTGAACTTGATATGATGCAAATATGGATGATTTTTTATGATTAGTTGCGATGATATGATCAATCATTTAATTTTACAAAATGGCGCCTAGATGACGTCATCATGATTTGATAACCTTGAAAAGCTTCCATTCCCATGTCCATAATGATGCCCATACATGACATGAAAATCAAGGAAATTGACATGCCCGATTTTGAGATAGAGGTGGACAAAGATTTGGCAATAAAAATAAATAAAGTAAATTCTGACGAATATAATAGGTGATCTGTCATCTTCATGACAGACCACCTAAAAAGGACCAAAAAAAAAAAAAAAAAAAAAAGGGGGTCCAGCGAGGTTTGAACCACCGAACCCTGGTATACCAGTCAGGTGTGTTATCCAGTCGGCCACAGTGTGTTCGACAAGCACAGAGAGCAAAATAGGAAACATATTGTCAACTTGACATTGAATGTACATTCTTGCAATTCCAAATTGGCATGATGACAAAACTCTACAAATTCTAGTTTTGAGAATAGTACAAGCTTTAAAATGAAACAGTGGAGATATTGTCTAAAGGATACATTCTAAGCTAAAACATATTGAAAATTTGGCGAGAACAGACCAAGATTTACGGAATTAAAATCAATTTAAATGACTGTGGTGACATCATGAAACAGAAAACACTTGTTCTTAGTTCCGACGCCATTTTGATGACGTCACGATGTAATTAAGAGTCAAATGTGGCATGAAATCATATCTCCTATTCATACTCTATTCGAATATGAAAAGAAAAATTGGGGTCAACGGACTCCCTGAAGAGCTACAGTGAATTTTATATAGGCATATTTTAGCCCATTTACGCGCGCGTAATGCAAATTTGAATGGACGCGCATTCCCGTATTATTGGTCGTAAGAGGCTGAATGAGGTATCAAATTAATCAGAAGATAATGGACAATGGAAAGACATGAAAGAAATGATGACTCGAAGATGCATAACGATGGTAGGTGCAAGAACGCGCACGCATACCTGTGCGCGCGCAAATTCTTGACATGCTCAAAATGACCAGAAACGTACCCAATCTTGACCACGGTCGATTTGTGGAAATTTAAAATTTTGACGCGCGCGTACGTGCGCGTCGTGACCTTTGCATGACCTCTGATGATATGTCCTGATGACCTGTCACCTGAACTTGATATGATGCAAATATGGATGATTTTTTATGATTAGTTGCGATGATATGATCAATCATTTAATTTTACAAAATGGCGCCTAGATGACGTCATCATGATTTGATAACCTTGAAAAGCTTCCATTCCCATGTCCATAATGATGCCCATACATGACATGAAAATCAAGGAAATTGACATGCCCGATTTTGAGATAGAGGTGGACAAAGATTTGGCAATAAAAATAAATAAAGTAAATTCTGACGAATATAATAGGTGATCTGTCATCTTCATGACAGACCACCTAAAAAGGACCAAAAAAAAAAAAAAAAAAAAAAGGGGGTCCAGCGAGGTTTGAACCACCGAACCCTGGTATACCAGTCAGGTGTGTTATCCAGTCGGCCACAGTGTGTTCGACAAGCACAGAGAGCAAAATAGGAAACATATTGTCAACTTGACATTGAATGTACATTCTTGCAATTCCAAATTGGCATGATGACAAAACTCTACAAATTCTAGTTTTGAGAATAGTACAAGCTTTAAAATGAAACAGTGGAGATATTGTCTAAAGGATACATTCTAAGCTAAAACATATTGAAAATTTGGCGAGAACAGACCAAGATTTACGGAATTAAAATCAATTTAAATGACTGTGGTGACATCATGAAACAGAAAACACTTGTTCTTAGTTCCGACGCCATTTTGATGACGTCACGATGTAATTAAGAGTCAAATGTGGCATGAAATCATATCTCCTATTCATACTCTATTCGAATATGAAAAGAAAAATTGGGGTCAACGGACTCCCTGAAGAGCTACAGTGAATTTTATATAGGCATATTTTAGCCCATTTACGCGCGCGTAATGCAAATTTGAATGGACGCGCATTCCCGTATTATTGGTCGTAAGAGGCTGAATGAGGTATCAAATTAATCAGAAGATAATGGACAATGGAAAGACATGAAAGAAATGATGACTCGAAGATGCATAACGATGGTAGGTGCAAGAACGCGCACGCATACCTGTGCGCGCGCAAATTCTTGACATGCTCAAAATGACCAGAAACGTACCCAATCTTGACCACGGTCGATTTGTGGAAATTTAAAATTTTGACGCGCGCGTACGTGCGCGTCGTGACCTTTGCATGACCTCTGATGATATGTCCTGATGACCTGTCACCTGAACTTGATATGATGCAAATATGGATGATTTTTTATGATTAGTTGCGATGATATGATCAATCATTTAATTTTACAAAATGGCGCCTAGATGACGTCATCATGATTTGATAACCTTGAAAAGCTTCCATTCCCATGTCCATAATGATGCCCATACATGACATGAAAATCAAGGAAATTGACATGCCCGATTTTGAGATAGAGGTGGACAAAGATTTGGCAATAAAAATAAATAAAGTAAATTCTGACGAATATAATAGGTGATCTGTCATCTTCATGACAGACCACCTAAAAAGGACCAAAAAAAAAAAAAAAAAAAAAAGGGGGTCCAGCGAGGTTTGAACCACCGAACCCTGGTATACCAGTCAGGTGTGTTATCCAGTCGGCCACAGTGTGTTCGACAAGCACAGAGAGCAAAATAGGAAACATATTGTCAACTTGACATTGAATGTACATTCTTGCAATTCCAAATTGGCATGATGACAAAACTCTACAAATTCTAGTTTTGAGAATAGTACAAGCTTTAAAATGAAACAGTGGAGATATTGTCTAAAGGATACATTCTAAGCTAAAACATATTGAAAATTTGGCGAGAACAGACCAAGATTTACGGAATTAAAATCAATTTAAATGACTGTGGTGACATCATGAAACAGAAAACACTTGTTCTTAGTTCCGACGCCATTTTGATGACGTCACGATGTAATTAAGAGTCAAATGTGGCATGAAATCATATCTCCTATTCATACTCTATTCGAATATGAAAAGAAAAATTGGGGTCAACGGACTCCCTGAAGAGCTACAGTGAATTTTATATAGGCATATTTTAGCCCATTTACGCGCGCGTAATGCAAATTTGAATGGACGCGCATTCCCGTATTATTGGTCGTAAGAGGCTGAATGAGGTATCAAATTAATCAGAAGATAATGGACAATGGAAAGACATGAAAGAAATGATGACTCGAAGATGCATAACGATGGTAGGTGCAAGAACGCGCACGCATACCTGTGCGCGCGCAAATTCTTGACATGCTCAAAATGACCAGAAACGTACCCAATCTTGACCACGGTCGATTTGTGGAAATTTAAAATTTTGACGCGCGCGTACGTGCGCGTCGTGACCTTTGCATGACCTCTGATGATATGTCCTGATGACCTGTCACCTGAACTTGATATGATGCAAATATGGATGATTTTTTATGATTAGTTGCGATGATATGATCAATCATTTAATTTTACAAAATGGCGCCTAGATGACGTCATCATGATTTGATAACCTTGAAAAGCTTCCATTCCCATGTCCATAATGATGCCCATACATGACATGAAAATCAAGGAAATTGACATGCCCGATTTTGAGATAGAGGTGGACAAAGATTTGGCAATAAAAATAAATAAAGTAAATTCTGACGAATATAATAGGTGATCTGTCATCTTCATGACAGACCACCTAAAAAGGACCAAAAAAAAAAAAAAAAAAAAAAAGGGGAGGTCCAGCGAGGTTTGAACCACCGAACCCTGGTATACCAGTCAGGTGTGTTATCCAGTCGGCCACAGTGTGTTCGACAAGCACAGAGAGCAAAATAGGAAACATATTGTCAACTTGACATTGAATGTACATTCTTGCAATTCCAAATTGGCATGATGACAAAACTCTACAAATTCTAGTTTTGAGAATAGTACAAGCTTTAAAATGAAACAGTGGAGATATTGTCTAAAGGATACATTCTAAGCTAAAACATATTGAAAATTTGGCGAGAACAGACCAAGATTTACGGAATTAAAATCAATTTAAATGACTGTGGTGACATCATGAAACAGAAAACACTTGTTCTTAGTTCCGACGCCATTTTGATGACGTCACGATGTAATTAAGAGTCAAATGTGGCATGAAATCATATCTCCTATTCATACTCTATTCGAATATGAAAAGAAAAATTGGGGTCAACGGACTCCCTGAAGAGCTACAGTGAATTTTATATAGGCATATTTTAGCCCATTTACGCGCGCGTAATGCAAATTTGAATGGACGCGCATTCCCGTATTATTGGTCGTAAGAGGCTGAATGAGGTATCAAATTAATCAGAAGATAATGGACAATGGAAAGACATGAAAGAAATGATGACTCGAAGATGCATAACGATGGTAGGTGCAAGAACGCGCACGCATACCTGTGCGCGCGCAAATTCTTGACATGCTCAAAATGACCAGAAACGTACCCAATCTTGACCACGGTCGATTTGTGGAAATTTAAAATTTTGACGCGCGCGTACGTGCGCGTCGTGACCTTTGCATGACCTCTGATGATATGTCCTGATGACCTGTCACCTGAACTTGATATGATGCAAATATGGATGATTTTTTATGATTAGTTGCGATGATATGATCAATCATTTAATTTTACAAAATGGCGCCTAGATGACGTCATCATGATTTGATAACCTTGAAAAGCTTCCATTCCCATGTCCATAATGATGCCCATACATGACATGAAAATCAAGGAAATTGACATGCCCGATTTTGAGATAGAGGTGGACAAAGATTTGGCAATAAAAATAAATAAAGTAAATTCTGACGAATATAATAGGTGATCTGTCATCTTCATGACAGACCACCTAAAAAGGACCAAAAAAAAAAAAAAAAAAAAAAGGGGGTCCAGCGAGGTTTGAACCACCGAACCCTGGTATACCAGTCAGGTGTGTTATCCAGTCGGCCACAGTGTGTTCGACAAGCACAGAGAGCAAAATAGGAAACATATTGTCAACTTGACATTGAATGTACATTCTTGCAATTCCAAATTGGCATGATGACAAAACTCTACAAATTCTAGTTTTGAGAATAGTACAAGCTTTAAAATGAAACAGTGGAGATATTGTCTAAAGGATACATTCTAAGCTAAAACATATTGAAAATTTGGCGAGAACAGACCAAGATTTACGGAATTAAAATCAATTTAAATGACTGTGGTGACATCATGAAACAGAAAACACTTGTTCTTAGTTCCGACGCCATTTTGATGACGTCACGATGTAATTAAGAGTCAAATGTGGCATGAAATCATATCTCCTATTCATACTCTATTCGAATATGAAAAGAAAAATTGGGGTCAACGGACTCCCTGAAGAGCTACAGTGAATTTTATATAGGCATATTTTAGCCCATTTACGCGCGCGTAATGCAAATTTGAATGGACGCGCATTCCCGTATTATTGGTCGTAAGAGGCTGAATGAGGTATCAAATTAATCAGAAGATAATGGACAATGGAAAGACATGAAAGAAATGATGACTCGAAGATGCATAACGATGGTAGGTGCAAGAACGCGCACGCATACCTGTGCGCGCGCAAATTCTTGACATGCTCAAAATGACCAGAAACGTACCCAATCTTGACCACGGTCGATTTGTGGAAATTTAAAATTTTGACGCGCGCGTACGTGCGCGTCGTGACCTTTGCATGACCTCTGATGATATGTCCTGATGACCTGTCACCTGAACTTGATATGATGCAAATATGGATGATTTTTTATGATTAGTTGCGATGATATGATCAATCATTTAATTTTACAAAATGGCGCCTAGATGACGTCATCATGATTTGATAACCTTGAAAAGCTTCCATTCCCATGTCCATAATGATGCCCATACATGACATGAAAATCAAGGAAATTGACATGCCCGATTTTGAGATAGAGGTGGACAAAGATTTGGCAATAAAAATAAATAAAGTAAATTCTGACGAATATAATAGGTGATCTGTCATCTTCATGACAGACCACCTAAAAAGGACCAAAAAAAAAAAAAAAAAAAAAAGGGGGTCCAGCGAGGTTTGAACCACCGAACCCTGGTATACCAGTCAGGTGTGTTATCCAGTCGGCCACAGTGTGTTCGACAAGCACAGAGAGCAAAATAGGAAACATATTGTCAACTTGACATTGAATGTACATTCTTGCAATTCCAAATTGGCATGATGACAAAACTCTACAAATTCTAGTTTTGAGAATAGTACAAGCTTTAAAATGAAACAGTGGAGATATTGTCTAAAGGATACATTCTAAGCTAAAACATATTGAAAATTTGGCGAGAACAGACCAAGATTTACGGAATTAAAATCAATTTAAATGACTGTGGTGACATCATGAAACAGAAAACACTTGTTCTTAGTTCCGACGCCATTTTGATGACGTCACGATGTAATTAAGAGTCAAATGTGGCATGAAATCATATCTCCTATTCATACTCTATTCGAATATGAAAAGAAAAATTGGGGTCAACGGACTCCCTGAAGAGCTACAGTGAATTTTATATAGGCATATTTTAGCCCATTTACGCGCGCGTAATGCAAATTTGAATGGACGCGCATTCCCGTATTATTGGTCGTAAGAGGCTGAATGAGGTATCAAATTAATCAGAAGATAATGGACAATGGAAAGACATGAAAGAAATGATGACTCGAAGATGCATAACGATGGTAGGTGCAAGAACGCGCACGCATACCTGTGCGCGCGCAAATTCTTGACATGCTCAAAATGACCAGAAACGTACCCAATCTTGACCACGGTCGATTTGTGGAAATTTAAAATTTTGACGCGCGCGTACGTGCGCGTCGTGACCTTTGCATGACCTCTGATGATATGTCCTGATGACCTGTCACCTGAACTTGATATGATGCAAATATGGATGATTTTTTATGATTAGTTGCGATGATATGATCAATCATTTAATTTTACAAAATGGCGCCTAGATGACGTCATCATGATTTGATAACCTTGAAAAGCTTCCATTCCCATGTCCATAATGATGCCCATACATGACATGAAAATCAAGGAAATTGACATGCCCGATTTTGAGATAGAGGTGGACAAAGATTTGGCAATAAAAATAAATAAAGTAAATTCTGACGAATATAATAGGTGATCTGTCATCTTCATGACAGACCACCTAAAAAGGACCAAAAAAAAAAAAAAAAAAAAAAGGGGGTCCAGCGAGGTTTGAACCACCGAACCCTGGTATACCAGTCAGGTGTGTTATCCAGTCGGCCACAGTGTGTTCGACAAGCACAGAGAGCAAAATAGGAAACATATTGTCAACTTGACATTGAATGTACATTCTTGCAATTCCAAATTGGCATGATGACAAAACTCTACAAATTCTAGTTTTGAGAATAGTACAAGCTTTAAAATGAAACAGTGGAGATATTGTCTAAAGGATACATTCTAAGCTAAAACATATTGAAAATTTGGCGAGAACAGACCAAGATTTACGGAATTAAAATCAATTTAAATGACTGTGGTGACATCATGAAACAGAAAACACTTGTTCTTAGTTCCGACGCCATTTTGATGACGTCACGATGTAATTAAGAGTCAAATGTGGCATGAAATCATATCTCCTATTCATACTCTATTCGAATATGAAAAGAAAAATTGGGGTCAACGGACTCCCTGAAGAGCTACAGTGAATTTTATATAGGCATATTTTAGCCCATTTACGCGCGCGTAATGCAAATTTGAATGGACGCGCATTCCCGTATTATTGGTCGTAAGAGGCTGAATGAGGTATCAAATTAATCAGAAGATAATGGACAATGGAAAGACATGAAAGAAATGATGACTCGAAGATGCATAACGATGGTAGGTGCAAGAACGCGCACGCATACCTGTGCGCGCGCAAATTCTTGACATGCTCAAAATGACCAGAAACGTACCCAATCTTGACCACGGTCGATTTGTGGAAATTTAAAATTTTGACGCGCGCGTACGTGCGCGTCGTGACCTTTGCATGACCTCTGATGATATGTCCTGATGACCTGTCACCTGAACTTGATATGATGCAAATATGGATGATTTTTTATGATTAGTTGCGATGATATGATCAATCATTTAATTTTACAAAATGGCGCCTAGATGACGTCATCATGATTTGATAACCTTGAAAAGCTTCCATTCCCATGTCCATAATGATGCCCATACATGACATGAAAATCAAGGAAATTGACATGCCCGATTTTGAGATAGAGGTGGACAAAGATTTGGCAATAAAAATAAATAAAGTAAATTCTGACGAATATAATAGGTGATCTGTCATCTTCATGACAGACCACCTAAAAGGACCAAAAAAAAAAAAAAAAAAAAAAGGGGGTCCAGCGAGGTTTGAACCACCGAACCCTGGTATACCAGTCAGGTGTGTTATCCAGTCGGCCACAGTGTGTTCGACAAGCACAGAGAGCAAAATAGGAAACATATTGTCAACTTGACATTGAATGTACATTCTTGCAATTCCAAATTGGCATGATGACAAAACTCTACAAATTCTAGTTTTGAGAATAGTACAAGCTTTAAAATGAAACAGTGGAGATATTGTCTAAAGGATACATTCTAAGCTAAAACATATTGAAAATTTGGCGAGAACAGACCAAGATTTACGGAATTAAAATCAATTTAAATGACTGTGGTGACATCATGAAACAGAAAACACTTGTTCTTAGTTCCGACGCCATTTTGATGACGTCACGATGTAATTAAGAGTCAAATGTGGCATGAAATCATATCTCCTATTCATACTCTATTCGAATATGAAAAGAAAAATTGGGGTCAACGGACTCCCTGAAGAGCTACAGTGAATTTTATATAGGCATATTTTAGCCCATTTACGCGCGCGTAATGCAAATTTGAATGGACGCGCATTCCCGTATTATTGGTCGTAAGAGGCTGAATGAGGTATCAAATTAATCAGAAGATAATGGACAATGGAAAGACATGAAAGAAATGATGACTCGAAGATGCATAACGATGGTAGGTGCAAGAACGCGCACGCATACCTGTGCGCGCGCAAATTCTTGACATGCTCAAAATGACCAGAAACGTACCCAATCTTGACCACGGTCGATTTGTGGAAATTTAAAATTTTGACGCGCGCGTACGTGCGCGTCGTGACCTTTGCATGACCTCTGATGATATGTCCTGATGACCTGTCACCTGAACTTGATATGATGCAAATATGGATGATTTTTTATGATTAGTTGCGATGATATGATCAATCATTTAATTTTACAAAATGGCGCCTAGATGACGTCATCATGATTTGATAACCTTGAAAAGCTTCCATTCCCATGTCCATAATGATGCCCATACATGACATGAAAATCAAGGAAATTGACATGCCCGATTTTGAGATAGAGGTGGACAAAGATTTGGCAATAAAAATAAATAAAGTAAATTCTGACGAATATAATAGGTGATCTGTCATCTTCATGACAGACCACCTAAAAAGGACCAAAAAAAAAAAAAAAAAAAAAAGGGGGTCCAGCGAGGTTTGAACCACCGAACCCTGGTATACCAGTCAGGTGTGTTATCCAGTCGGCCACAGTGTGTTCGACAAGCACAGAGAGCAAAATAGGAAACATATTGTCAACTTGACATTGAATGTACATTCTTGCAATTCCAAATTGGCATGATGACAAAACTCTACAAATTCTAGTTTTGAGAATAGTACAAGCTTTAAAATGAAACAGTGGAGATATTGTCTAAAGGATACATTCTAAGCTAAAACATATTGAAAATTTGGCGAGAACAGACCAAGATTTACGGAATTAAAATCAATTTAAATGACTGTGGTGACATCATGAAACAGAAAACACTTGTTCTTAGTTCCGACGCCATTTTGATGACGTCACGATGTAATTAAGAGTCAAATGTGGCATGAAATCATATCTCCTATTCATACTCTATTCGAATATGAAAAGAAAAATTGGGGTCAACGGACTCCCTGAAGAGCTACAGTGAATTTTATATAGGCATATTTTAGCCCATTTACGCGCGCGTAATGCAAATTTGAATGGACGCGCATTCCCGTATTATTGGTCGTAAGAGGCTGAATGAGGTATCAAATTAATCAGAAGATAATGGACAATGGAAAGACATGAAAGAAATGATGACTCGAAGATGCATAACGATGGTAGGTGCAAGAACGCGCACGCATACCTGTGCGCGCGCAAATTCTTGACATGCTCAAAATGACCAGAAACGTACCCAATCTTGACCACGGTCGATTTGTGGAAATTTAAAATTTTGACGCGCGCGTACGTGCGCGTCGTGACCTTTGCATGACCTCTGATGATATGTCCTGATGACCTGTCACCTGAACTTGATATGATGCAAATATGGATGATTTTTTATGATTAGTTGCGATGATATGATCAATCATTTAATTTTACAAAATGGCGCCTAGATGACGTCATCATGATTTGATAACCTTGAAAAGCTTCCATTCCCATGTCCATAATGATGCCCATACATGACATGAAAATCAAGGAAATTGACATGCCCGATTTTGAGATAGAGGTGGACAAAGATTTGGCAATAAAAATAAATAAAGTAAATTCTGACGAATATAATAGGTGATCTGTCATCTTCATGACAGACCACCTAAAAAGGACCAAAAAAAAAAAAAAAAAAAAAAAGGGGGTCCAGCGAGGTTTGAACCACCGAACCCTGGTATACCAGTCAGGTGTGTTATCCAGTCGGCCACAGTGTGTTCGACAAGCACAGAGAGCAAAATAGGAAACATATTGTCAACTTGACATTGAATGTACATTCTTGCAATTCCAAATTGGCATGATGACAAAACTCTACAAATTCTAGTTTTGAGAATAGTACAAGCTTTAAAATGAAACAGTGGAGATATTGTCTAAAGGATACATTCTAAGCTAAAACATATTGAAAATTTGGCGAGAACAGACCAAGATTTACGGAATTAAAATCAATTTAAATGACTGTGGTGACATCATGAAACAGAAAACACTTGTTCTTAGTTCCGACGCCATTTTGATGACGTCACGATGTAATTAAGAGTCAAATGTGGCATGAAATCATATCTCCTATTCATACTCTATTCGAATATGAAAAGAAAAATTGGGGTCAACGGACTCCCTGAAGAGCTACAGTGAATTTTATATAGGCATATTTTAGCCCATTTACGCGCGCGTAATGCAAATTTGAATGGACGCGCATTCCCGTATTATTGGTCGTAAGAGGCTGAATGAGGTATCAAATTAATCAGAAGATAATGGACAATGGAAAGACATGAAAGAAATGATGACTCGAAGATGCATAACGATGGTAGGTGCAAGAACGCGCACGCATACCTGTGCGCGCGCAAATTCTTGACATGCTCAAAATGACCAGAAACGTACCCAATCTTGACCACGGTCGATTTGTGGAAATTTAAAATTTTGACGCGCGCGTACGTGCGCGTCGTGACCTTTGCATGACCTCTGATGATATGTCCTGATGACCTGTCACCTGAACTTGATATGATGCAAATATGGATGATTTTTTATGATTAGTTGCGATGATATGATCAATCATTTAATTTTACAAAATGGCGCCTAGATGACGTCATCATGATTTGATAACCTTGAAAAGCTTCCATTCCCATGTCCATAATGATGCCCATACATGACATGAAAATCAAGGAAATTGACATGCCCGATTTTGAGATAGAGGTGGACAAAGATTTGGCAATAAAAATAAATAAAGTAAATTCTGACGAATATAATAGGTGATCTGTCATCTTCATGACAGACCACCTAAAAAGGACCAAAAAAAAAAAAAAAAAAAAAAAGGGGGTCCAGCGAGGTTTGAACCACCGAACCCTGGTATACCAGTCAGGTGTGTTATCCAGTCGGCCACAAGTGTGTTCGACAAGCACAGAGAGCAAAAATAGGAAACATATTGTCAACTTGACATTGAATGTACATTCTTGCAATTCCAAATTGGCATGATGACAAAACTCTACAAATTCTAGTTTTGAGAATAGTACAAGCTTTAAAATGAAACAGTGGAGATATTGTCTAAAGGATACATTCTAAGCTAAAACATATTGAAAATTTGGCGAGAACAGACCAAGATTTACGGAATTAAAATCAATTTAAATGACTGTGGTGACATCATGAAACAGAAAACACTTGTTCTTAGTTCCGACGCCATTTTGATGACGTCACGATGTAATTAAGAGTCAAATGTGGCATGAAATCATATCTCCTATTCATACTCTATTCGAATATGAAAAGAAAAATTGGGGTCAACGGACTCCCTGAAGAGCTACAGTGAATTTTATATAGGCATATTTTAGCCCATTTACGCGCGCGTAATGCAAATTTGAATGGACGCGCATTCCCGTATTATTGGTCGTAAGAGGCTGAATGAGGTATCAAATTAATCAGAAGATAATGGACAATGGAAAGACATGAAAGAAATGATGACTCGAAGATGCATAACGATGGTAGGTGCAAGAACGCGCACGCATACCTGTGCGCGCGCAAATTCTTGACATGCTCAAAATGACCAGAAACGTACCCAATCTTGACCACGGTCGATTTGTGGAAATTTAAAATTTTGACGCGCGCGTACGTGCGCGTCGTGACCTTTGCATGACCTCTGATGATATGTCCTGATGACCTGTCACCTGAACTTGATATGATGCAAATATGGATGATTTTTTATGATTAGTTGCGATGATATGATCAATCATTTAATTTTACAAAATGGCGCCTAGATGACGTCATCATGATTTGATAACCTTGAAAAGCTTCCATTCCCATGTCCATAATGATGCCCATACATGACATGAAAATCAAGGAAATTGACATGCCCGATTTTGAGATAGAGGTGGACAAAGATTTGGCAATAAAAATAAATAAAGTAAATTCTGACGAATATAATAGGTGATCTGTCATCTTCATGACAGACCACCTAAAAAGGACCAAAAAAAAAAAAAAAAAAAAAAGGGGGTCCAGCGAGGTTTGAACCACCGAACCCTGGTATACCAGTCAGGTGTGTTATCCAGTCGGCCACAGTGTGTTCGACAAGCACAGAGAGCAAAATAGGAAACATATTGTCAACTTGACATTGAATGTACATTCTTGCAATTCCAAATTGGCATGATGACAAAACTCTACAAATTCTAGTTTTGAGAATAGTACAAGCTTTAAAATGAAACAGTGGAGATATTGTCTAAAGGATACATTCTAAGCTAAAACATATTGAAAATTTGGCGAGAACAGACCAAGATTTACGGAATTAAAATCAATTTAAATGACTGTGGTGACATCATGAAACAGAAAACACTTGTTCTTAGTTCCGACGCCATTTTGATGACGTCACGATGTAATTAAGAGTCAAATGTGGCATGAAATCATATCTCCTATTCATACTCTATTCGAATATGAAAAGAAAAATTGGGGTCAACGGACTCCCTGAAGAGCTACAGTGAATTTTATATAGGCATATTTTAGCCCATTTACGCGCGCGTAATGCAAATTTGAATGGACGCGCATTCCCGTATTATTGGTCGTAAGAGGCTGAATGAGGTATCAAATTAATCAGAAGATAATGGACAATGGAAAGACATGAAAGAAATGATGACTCGAAGATGCATAACGATGGTAGGTGCAAGAACGCGCACGCATACCTGTGCGCGCGCAAATTCTTGACATGCTCAAAATGACCAGAAACGTACCCAATCTTGACCACGGTCGATTTGTGGAAATTTAAAATTTTGACGCGCGCGTACGTGCGCGTCGTGACCTTTGCATGACCTCTGATGATATGTCCTGATGACCTGTCACCTGAACTTGATATGATGCAAATATGGATGATTTTTTATGATTAGTTGCGATGATATGATCAATCATTTAATTTTACAAAATGGCGCCTAGATGACGTCATCATGATTTGATAACCTTGAAAAGCTTCCATTCCCATGTCCATAATGATGCCCATACATGACATGAAAATCAAGGAAATTGACATGCCCGATTTTGAGATAGAGGTGGACAAAGATTTGGCAATAAAAATAAATAAAGTAAATTCTGACGAATATAATAGGTGATCTGTCATCTTCATGACAGACCACCTAAAAAGGACCAAAAAAAAAAAAAAAAAAAAAAAGGGGGTCCAGCGAGGTTTGAACCACCGAACCCTGGTATACCAGTCAGGTGTGTTATCCAGTCGGCCACAGTGTGTTCGACAAGCACAGAGAGCAAAATAGGAAACATATTGTCAACTTGACATTGAATGTACATTCTTGCAATTCCAAATTGGCATGATGACAAAACTCTACAAATTCTAGTTTTGAGAATAGTACAAGCTTTAAAATGAAACAGTGGAGATATTGTCTAAAGGATACATTCTAAGCTAAAACATATTGAAAATTTGGCGAGAACAGACCAAGATTTACGGAATTAAAATCAATTTAAATGACTGTGGTGACATCATGAAACAGAAAACACTTGTTCTTAGTTCCGACGCCATTTTGATGACGTCACGATGTAATTAAGAGTCAAATGTGGCATGAAATCATATCTCCTATTCATACTCTATTCGAATATGAAAAGAAAAATTGGGGTCAACGGACTCCCTGAAGAGCTACAGTGAATTTTATATAGGCATATTTTAGCCCATTTACGCGCGCGTAATGCAAATTTGAATGGACGCGCATTCCCGTATTATTGGTCGTAAGAGGCTGAATGAGGTATCAAATTAATCAGAAGATAATGGACAATGGAAAGACATGAAAGAAATGATGACTCGAAGATGCATAACGATGGTAGGTGCAAGAACGCGCACGCATACCTGTGCGCGCGCAAATTCTTGACATGCTCAAAATGACCAGAAACGTACCCAATCTTGACCACGGTCGATTTGTGGAAATTTAAAATTTTGACGCGCGCGTACGTGCGCGTCGTGACCTTTGCATGACCTCTGATGATATGTCCTGATGACCTGTCACCTGAACTTGATATGATGCAAATATGGATGATTTTTTATGATTAGTTGCGATGATATGATCAATCATTTAATTTTACAAAATGGCGCCTAGATGACGTCATCATGATTTGATAACCTTGAAAAGCTTCCATTCCCATGTCCATAATGATGCCCATACATGACATGAAAATCAAGGAAATTGACATGCCCGATTTTGAGATAGAGGTGGACAAAGATTTGGCAATAAAAATAAATAAAGTAAATTCTGACGAATATAATAGGTGATCTGTCATCTTCATGACAGACCACCTAAAAAGGACCAAAAAAAAAAAAAAAAAAAAAAGGGGGTCCAGCGAGGTTTGAACCACCGAACCCTGGTATACCAGTCAGGTGTGTTATCCAGTCGGCCACAGTGTGTTCGACAAGCACAGAGAGCAAAATAGGAAACATATTGTCAACTTGACATTGAATGTACATTCTTGCAATTCCAAATTGGCATGATGACAAAACTCTACAAATTCTAGTTTTGAGAATAGTACAAGCTTTAAAATGAAACAGTGGAGATATTGTCTAAAGGATACATTCTAAGCTAAAACATATTGAAAATTTGGCGAGAACAGACCAAGATTTACGGAATTAAAATCAATTTAAATGACTGTGGTGACATCATGAAACAGAAAACACTTGTTCTTAGTTCCGACGCCATTTTGATGACGTCACGATGTAATTAAGAGTCAAATGTGGCATGAAATCATATCTCCTATTCATACTCTATTCGAATATGAAAAGAAAAATTGGGGTCAACGGACTCCCTGAAGAGCTACAGTGAATTTTATATAGGCATATTTTAGCCCATTTACGCGCGCGTAATGCAAATTTGAATGGACGCGCATTCCCGTATTATTGGTCGTAAGAGGCTGAATGAGGTATCAAATTAATCAGAAGATAATGGACAATGGAAAGACATGAAAGAAATGATGACTCGAAGATGCATAACGATGGTAGGTGCAAGAACGCGCACGCATACCTGTGCGCGCGCAAATTCTTGACATGCTCAAAATGACCAGAAACGTACCCAATCTTGACCACGGTCGATTTGTGGAAATTTAAAATTTTGACGCGCGCGTACGTGCGCGTCGTGACCTTTGCATGACCTCTGATGATATGTCCTGATGACCTGTCACCTGAACTTGATATGATGCAAATATGGATGATTTTTTATGATTAGTTGCGATGATATGATCAATCATTTAATTTTACAAAATGGCGCCTAGATGACGTCATCATGATTTGATAACCTTGAAAAGCTTCCATTCCCATGTCCATAATGATGCCCATACATGACATGAAAATCAAGGAAATTGACATGCCCGATTTTGAGATAGAGGTGGACAAAGATTTGGCAATAAAAATAAATAAAGTAAATTCTGACGAATATAATAGGTGATCTGTCATCTTCATGACAGACCACCTAAAAAGGACCAAAAAAAAAAAAAAAAAAAAAGGGGGTCCAGCGAGGTTTGAACCACCGAACCCTGGTATACCAGTCAGGTGTGTTATCCAGTCGGCCACAGTGTGTTCGACAAGCACAGAGAGCAAAATAGGAAACATATTGTCAACTTGACATTGAATGTACATTCTTGCAATTCCAAATTGGCATGATGACAAAACTCTACAAATTCTAGTTTTGAGAATAGTACAAGCTTTAAAATGAAACAGTGGAGATATTGTCTAAAGGATACATTCTAAGCTAAAACATATTGAAAATTTGGCGAGAACAGACCAAGATTTACGGAATTAAAATCAATTTAAATGACTGTGGTGACATCATGAAACAGAAAACACTTGTTCTTAGTTCCGACGCCATTTTGATGACGTCACGATGTAATTAAGAGTCAAATGTGGCATGAAATCATATCTCCTATTCATACTCTATTCGAATATGAAAAGAAAAATTGGGGTCAACGGACTCCCTGAAGAGCTACAGTGAATTTTATATAGGCATATTTTAGCCCATTTACGCGCGCGTAATGCAAATTTGAATGGACGCGCATTCCCGTATTATTGGTCGTAAGAGGCTGAATGAGGTATCAAATTAATCAGAAGATAATGGACAATGGAAAGACATGAAAGAAATGATGACTCGAAGATGCATAACGATGGTAGGTGCAAGAACGCGCACGCATACCTGTGCGCGCGCAAATTCTTGACATGCTCAAAATGACCAGAAACGTACCCAATCTTGACCACGGTCGATTTGTGGAAATTTAAAATTTTGACGCGCGCGTACGTGCGCGTCGTGACCTTTGCATGACCTCTGATGATATGTCCTGATGACCTGTCACCTGAACTTGATATGATGCAAATATGGATGATTTTTTATGATTAGTTGCGATGATATGATCAATCATTTAATTTTACAAAATGGCGCCTAGATGACGTCATCATGATTTGATAACCTTGAAAAGCTTCCATTCCCATGTCCATAATGATGCCCATACATGACATGAAAATCAAGGAAATTGACATGCCCGATTTTGAGATAGAA
>NW_026974410.1:0-27993 GCF_037042905.1 Lytechinus pictus | reverse complement strand
TAAATGTATGTGTAATTTTGAAACTTTTGTTACCCCTCTGTACTTTCAAATGATTATATCACACCATCGTCATCATTTGTTCAAATTGTTTTTCCCCTTTTACAGCTGATAGTGATTTAGTGAAATTCTTGAAAGAAGAGATTGAGGTCGAACAAGGCAGTCTAACGGACGTTCCAAAGATTCCAGGTTTTGAAGTCACTGTTGATGATGCAGAAATCACACTCACCAGGAATATAGAAGGAGAGAGGTAAGATGGTTGGGAGATGAGGCATACAGAAGGGGCCACGGACACTTACAAGATGGACAATAAAGCATGTGAACGGGTCATTTTTTCCATGATCGGGCAGCGTAAATGCATACAGTGAAAACGGTATCAAAATTTTCAACATCAGGAAAAAAGGGTATATACTTTTCAACAGCCAAGTGCTTGTGGTGCATGGAAGGGTATACAGTATTTCATCCTATCTATCTATTTTAAAGTATTAAGAAATTATTTAGAGTTGGGAAAACAGGACAAAATATTTGTTCATAGGGCTGAGAACAAAGCAAGATTACTTGTTTATGATGATTGTTTAAAACCTATGTATGAGCATGGTGTCCAACTTGTAATGACAGTAGTTATTGTACAGACACACAGACAAGTGTTTTGCCAATTATGTAAATGGATTGAATGAATCAAATAATACCCAATTCAGCTATTAGCGGATCTGTTTACAGGCCTGCATAATAAGATTTGAAATATTTAACCATTGTACATTTTCATTATTCCCAGATGTGTATTTTGACTAAAACAATGGGGGCAATCCGGAAATGGTAATGTGAAAATGAAAGTGCATGCTGCACATCCACACTGAATCTGATTTGACCTGATATCCGCTTGTTTTGGATATTGAACTTACAGGATAACAGTTCGGTTGAACATCAACCATTCAGTAGAGATGGAAGAAGGAGATGAGCAGGGTCAAGACGTTGCTCCAGAAGTAAGTATGGTGCTTTTGGCTTGCCATAGCTTTTCGTGGTGTACTTGAATAGGTTATAATGTTGATTAGATTGGATCCATCTTATCCATGTATGCAACTTTCCCCTACATCCAAATGGATTTGAGTATATCCGAGCGTTATGTGGCTGGCTACCATAGATTAGATTGATTTGAATTTATCACAAGTTGGTTCCATGTTGATATCTACATGCATATCTCCCACTTCCTCCATATACACCAGATCACATGTTGTGGGTCCCATCTTACAAAGAGTTAGGTTGATCCAATCAACCACAACTACATGTATGGAAAGCCAGCAACGTCATCTAAAATACATGTCTGTCAAAATATTTTCTAAATTGTATATTCATACACTCATTGTTTTCTTGACAATTCAGTATGCTTCTCTTTGTTGTCAAATGACATTGTGCAAATTTCCTAAAGAAAAATTATGACATTAATGGATTTCCATATACTTTAGGTTGATCAGATCAACCTAATTCTTTGTAAGACAGGGGGGGGGGGGAGGGGGCAGGTTTGAATCATGGTTTTACTGGCTTTTACTTTACAATATCCAGAACCTGGCTATCATAAAAATCTAAGGAATTGTATATCGTAATAACCACATAAAAGAAAAGTATAGCCTTTTTTTTGCACCTAGTTGCAAATCGTGATCAGCCATGCATGAATGAGATAATGCATGTTTTCAGATCACGCTGTGATCATTGATATGAAGCGTACAATGCTTCAATGATCATGACTTATTTCTTATTTGTTTTAAGAGATGAGATGATGTGCTGTCATTTGATATTCATTTTATAGTATTTCAATTGGAATTACTCATTTTGCAAATGGACTTAGATGAATGAATGTTTGGCTGCTGTTGCTAGTGCTGTAACCTGCAAGTGAAAACTTGACCGTACCGTCCGGTGTAATCCAATGATTTGCAGCCGGGACCCATTGACCCATTGGGTTTGAACATGATGTTTGAATCATGTAATCTAGGTCTGCCGTGTGCACTCACTCAATCAAATGTGTTCACCTTAACTCAAGTGTTATCCCCACACTCAAATCAGGAAATATTCCAATTAATTCAGGGTGAATTTACTACCGAAATTGCTGATTTAATCCACTTTCATTCTGGAGTTCTGGGACCTGGGGGTGACATTGTAACACAAAGTAGGTCTGTGCCGATCTCGAAAGCATTGCGTAATAACTCTCGGTGCTAATTTAAGAATCAACGTTTGCAGCGGTGATTATTACTAGTTACAAGTTATATGCTGGTGCACGTGTGCTGCAAAGACCATCTCCTCAAATTAACAATAAAAATAATGAAAATCAGCTAATAACTTAAGTGGCGGGTCTCCACACGCACGGTACGTGGGTAGTACTTGGAGGCGGTATTTCCCAAACTGTCTCAGTGCCCTATACAATATTCACTAGACAAACATAGGCCATAATTTTTTCTTTGGTAATATCAGCATCTTTAAAGTAATCTGCCACTTAAAAAACACATATCCTGATTTAATTTATTTTACCTTCTTTCATTTTTTTTAAACGTGCCCTGTTCATCTAATCTTCTCCCTTTTCATCTACGCTGGTCTGCGAGTTGGAGAATGAACTCGGTTCTGCTCGCAACTCATTATCAGGGGCACACCAGCAGGTTAACCCGTACTGCAACTGGTATGGGTTACAACACTAGCTGTTGCCTCGTGGCATTGCGAAGCAATAGTGAATAGTTAGTCAGGGCCCATATTTACATCTTCCCTTCCCATCATGTACTTGTAGATGAGATCATATCCAGACTTCAACGTTGAGGTCAGCAAGGGAGGCCCAAACAGCCTGAGAATAAGCTGTGCTTTTCAGAGGGACGATGTCCTTGATGATCAGGGGGTCGATCAAGAAGCCAATGGTGATGATGAACTCTTCCTCATTGATGAGGTCCTGTTTGCCAAAGAGGGAGTTTTGACAGACAACCTTGAGAGTGCATACCGTGTAGGGTCAGAGGTCATCAATGGGGTAAGTGAGGATGTTGGTAATATTTTGGGGGCCTGGATGTAAGACAGATTCCATTTAATCATTGATTTTGAACTTATTTTTGCTTAAGGGTTCATCTTTTCGACTTGGGGGGAAAAAGTCATACCAGCTTTAAGATGGAGTCTTAAGCCCAGCGCACACTATGCAACACGATCCTATTGCAATAAAATCGCAGAGTGTGCACCAACCTGGTACGCATTGCAACGGTGATCGGGTTTGTTGCAGAATAATCAGACCAAATCTCAGACATTTGATGTATAAAATCTCCTGTGATTCTTCTGCAATCTTGATAATTTGGGCCAATCAGATATGTCCTTGACAATGATGTCACTACCAGTTTGCTGTGTTGCTGCAGCAACGCATAAACAAGGATGTGCCATGGAGATGCAGCACATTGCAGAGCTGTTGCAATGTGTACGCTGGTCTCCAATGCAATTGCACTGAGATGTGATTAGCAACTTGACACTGGTCTTTAGGGAACTCGGTGAACTCTTGCTTTGCCCATAATGCCTTACAACTTCATTTTTAAGCCGATACAATCTTTCTTTATTTCAAATCAAGATAAAGACCCTAAAAGCATGATTTCAAAATCACTGATTCTGTTTTAATCATTTTTGGATTTTCCATACTTGTTGGCCTCAACAAAATCTGTTCCTGTCCTACCGTTTTAAGTCCTGCATTTACCAAGATATGTATTGTTAGTCATATAACATAAAATTAATTTCCAGAAATCAATCTTTCAAGAGTCAAGAATGAATATTCCTCATTTCCTTGGTAGTTTCCAACAAAATAAAAAAATACTTTCAAGGAAACATGGATAATAAATGGGCATTCCATGCATGTAAAGAAGTGAAATGTTGAATTCTAGCCTGGTTAAATTAAATGTCAGTATCGGAAGGGTTTTTTCCCCATTCCCGCTTAACTTTAATCATCAGTTTGAAAATACCAATATTAACTTTAGTTAGGTTTCTTCCAAACGTTGATAAAAATACACTTGTTGCCTTTAATTGCATTCAGTGTTAATCTATTATTGAATAACCAAAAGGCATCTTCACTCCTCAACATTGGTTTCTGTTGCAATTCCCTTTGCTCGTACATGCTCCGCTTTTTGGAATAGCCTTCCCTTAAGACATAAAAAAAATTGTATTACTGTTGAATCCTTTAAAAAACCTTTGATTTTAGTCCTTCACTCACTTGCGCACACTGCATAATGGATTTGACTCTTAAAAGTTACATTATTATTATTTTCCTTATTCTCTCTGTTATTTTGTTCTTCTCGCCAGGAGCTCTATGATCATCTAAAGAATTTCTTGGCCGAGAGGGGCATCACAAATGATTTCTGCGAGAAGCTCTCAGACCTAGCCAGTGCCGTGGAACATCGGCAGTACATCTGCTTCCTTGACCAACTACAAGGGTTTGTCAAGAAATGATTCAATCAAACCTACCTTGGACTTTTTATAGTTTGTCTCTTATCTCATTCTTTTACACAACCACGGCCAACCTTGATAATGTACTATGACTGAAGTCCTTTTACCGGATGCATCGTACTACACAGTGTGGCCTGAATCTAGAAAACATTTTGGGGAAGACACTGCAGCTCCTCTGTTCCAGTGAATCACTCTTTTATGATGAACACCAAATTATCATGAGATTTTGATTACTCTGAAGTTCCTTCTCCAGTTTGTAGCATCCTGTATGTGAGCTAGTATTATACCATTTTTTGATAGATAAAAGATGTACATGTATGATGTTTTTTGCTAACATCATAAAGACAAACCTTATAAAAAACGCAAGGCAATTACTAAGTAAAGTGTAATCAGTGATATGTGTGCTGCTTCCAAACATGTCTTTAATTACATACATTCACACAAGTACAGGTCATTTTGTTTTCAACTATTTTTGCCATGAAAATTTGATATGAATTCAATAGTAAATCAATACACCAAACTCTTTTGCAGTTGGAAACTTCATTTTTTATTTCATAAAAGGTAAATAAGCTCTATGTTTGATACAGCATACTGATCTCCATTTTTAAGTGCATTTGTGCGAACGTAGCTCCTGGAAATGTTTGTCATCGAATCATGATAAACATTAACTAATATATTAGTTAATGTTTATTTTATGAAAGTTTTATGCAGAAGTCATTGTCATAAGACATTGTAAGTGGAAACAATGTTTCCTTTACATGTATCTCCTCTTATGTAGTGTCTGGGCCCTTTCTCACAAAGAGCTGCCATTTATTCTATCAATCACACCTATAGAAAACCGGCAACTCCAACCTCTAGAAGGTATATGTCCATTTAATTAAAGTGTTCTTTTTTATATGATGTTCATTGTATATATCCGTATCATGACAGGTCAGTGGGTTCTGCTTTTTTAAAGGGATATTGCATAAATTTCATGCATGAAAATTATGACAATGAAGGATTTTTATAGATAAAATTGATCTGATCAATCACAAGTCTTTGTAAGACAGGGCCCTGGGCATGCAAGTAATAACAGATTACACTGGGTGATTTTAAGTTCAACTTCAATGTATACAGCTGGTGTTGGTTTTTGTCTGATTCTTTGCACTGAACTTGATAGGAGGGTGGTGTTTGTTCTGACATCACCTGGGCCCCGTAACACAAAGGTTGATTGGTTCCTCGTCAGTATACTGAGCAAAATGCGCATGCAACAATGATCTTGATGGGCCATTTCATTTAGCGATTAATCACTAACCTTTGTGTTACGGGTCCCAGGTGTTGTGTAATCAATGATGTGATTGATATGATTATTTATTAAAAAACAGTTAAAAGATTTTAGATGAATATGAAAATAGCACACTTGGCCTATTTAAGGAATTGTGATTCAATGCGTCAAGTGTTTACTCTTTACCTTTGTGCTAGCTTGCACCAATGAGAAGCAAAAGAAGTGTACCATGCACTCTAAAATTGCAAAAATAATTTTGTACGTGTAGATACTGATAGCGTGGAAATTATATGCATGGTTTTATATGCTGAGGGTTATAAGAGGCAGGGATTTTATAGTATGATCACATAAGGCATACATGTACAATCCACCTTTTTGCTACCCACTATCATGATATTCCTTTTTTTTTACCCAACCTTTGACATCAAGCTGCTTTATAAAACAGATTCTGCACATGTTTAAGTTTGTGATGTTACTGGCTGATTTCTTGCACCACTGTTAAAACCCTCTCGTACACTGCATCACCACATATAACACACTTAAACCTATGCATTATTTGTATTATATACCCACAATGGATACTTTGTGTGTGGTAGGCAGCATGACTCAAGCTTTTAACACAAACTCCCAACACTGAACTTGAAATCGCCCATCATATTTGTGAGGTACATGTACTATACCATGGAATCATCCTCTTGCCTTGTATGGACAAGTCTTTAATCTATTAAAATCGGGTTTAATCTACTTGACAAATTAGCATGTCATGAGAACACATTATTTGAACGGTGGTAAGAGAGATTGTAGTGATCAGGGGAGCATTTCATCAACATTTTAGTCTGACAAGTTGTCGGATCTGACAACTTTACTTGATTTTGATTGGCTGAGAAGAACGGTTCCTATGTTAACTGTCTGATAAAACATCCATAAAGTCCTTTCACGAAATGCTCCCCTGGACCTCTTTGTATGAGAGTTACATTTATGGAAATGTCACCATCCAATAGGAACTTTAAATACTTGATTCTGATTGACTTTAGACTCATATGGTAGTCATTATTGGACGGTTGGTTCCCATATTAGTAATTTTTGTGCAATGATTCCTAGAGCCAGTGAGAATGATTGGATTATAACAGATGGACACTGCTCTGTCAGGGAAGTGCTCACCAGCCAAAAATGCTCTGTCTATCAATTGTATGACCAGACTGACCACTCTGTAGTCTCCAGGCCCGGCAGGCTCTAGTCATGACAGCTAGATGTCACTATGAAAGCCCATCTAAAGCTTTCTTGGTAAAGGGTCAATGGCATGATTATACTCTATCATCTAGAATAAGAATCTCACAATAAGTGTAGGAGTTGGTGACTATATTTTCAGCCATTGATTCTTTGTGAAAGTATGAATTTTGAATTTCTTATCTAGCACCCTCTCTCTGTATCATCATTTTTTTTTATACAAAAGGTCCCTTTGAACTTTCAAAGTTGGTCATTTTATATTAGAAAGTAACATGCAAGGATCATATCCTAAAATTTCTATGCCATCCATTCTTGATAAGTGGATATATATATGTGTCCAATATTCTTATTTTCTTTGGGCACCCAATAAAAAGAATGAATGTTCTTGGAAAATTGTAAAAAATACATCCACTAAAATATGTTTTTATCTAATACCATCCGCACCATGATAGTTTCAGGACACACAAGCTTATATGATATCATAATGGAGAGGAAAAGTGACAGGTGCTTATAGAGTATTTACCAAAATGAAAAGGTGATTTACAAGCTGAATTGGCACTCAACACTATCACCACAAATTGAAGCACTCATGAGGTAAACCTGGAATACCTGCTAAAAATTGGCCGGGTTTCATTTAGAAATTCATGTAAAAGTCTAATCAAGCTAGATCATTTCTGTAACAATACTAGATGAAAAGTATAGTCTCAGCAAATTTTGCATATTGGAGGAATGCATACTGGAGGAATTTCACTGTGCAAACTCCTAAATCGAGAAACAATTGTCAGTCACAATTGTGAATTGTTTTTACCTTAATTAACAGTTCCCACCTCTTAAATCCACATATGGTTCAGCATATGAACCCAAATGCTCTGTGAAGGGTCGGCAGTGTGATTGCATAACTTGACCATCTTGAATACTGCCCCCTTTATTTAAAGATACAGTAGTCGGTAAACCCTCCTGGAATGGAACTTTTACGAGTCATACACACACACAATTCAAAAAAAAAAATTCAGATCAGAATATGCAAACGTGTTATTCACATCGTTTAGTTAAAATTTTTCCTGAGAGGAGAACTGGGCCCCGTCTTACAAAGAGTTGCGATTGATCCAATCAATCACAACTATGGACGGCCAGCAACGTCAACATCTATTATGTATGTTTATTCAAAATATTGATGTATATTCATGCATTCAATGTTTTCTTGAAAATTCACCGTTCTCTTTGTTTACAAAGAACATTGTGCTAATTTTCTGTAGAACTGATGGATTTCAATATAGTTTAGATTGATTGGATCAATCATAACTCTTTGTAAGATGGGGCCCAGATATCTATGGTTCCAAAGGACTTCACTGGGACAGATTTACTTGTAGTTGAATTCATCTTTTGTAGGACAGCTGTATTCATGAAAGGTTAGTATATGATGACGTGATGGTCCAGAGTAAGCACGGGTTTAGGAACATCTTGCCAGCTTTCAGATTGTCATCCATTGTCTACTCAAAATTTCAATGTCTTTCATCATTACTGATAAGCTGATAGTTATTATATCATTATGTCCCTACATATCCCCCAAGGAGTGGAGAATGTTTTGAGTGATCCATGGCAAATGAGTCTTTGATGATCTGACCAGTCTTCCTGTGCGAGTTTGTAGGCCCATTTGTCATAAAATGACACATCTGGACTTCTGTCTTCTCCCAACCTGAGAAAGAAAGAAAGAAATCAAATTTATCATGGGTATTCAGGAAAAGATTCAGATAACTACCATTAGATTTTATATCTCATTAATAGTATTGCAAGATTTCATCTTGGTATAAAGATTGAATGAGGTTCAGGTATTGGTGAGTGGAATGATATTGGTTTTAATCTCTGCTTTTCTGCTGACTGGAAATTTTCCTCCTGCAACTTTATCCTCACTGTTATTCCGATATCCTAGTAGAAAAACGAGAAAGCGGCATTCATCACCATCATCATCATCTGATATATATGATTGAGGTAATAGATCTTCATGCATTCAAGAATTCCAATTATATATATATGTTGGGTATTTGAGCATAGTATTTGTGAACTGTGATAGATATGTTTCCCAGATATTTTACATCACATGGGATATTTTCTTTTTCATATTTCTGCAATGCTATATGGAAAAAGATTGTGCAATATTTGAGGTCAATTTTCTAATATCTTGTTTTTTTACTAGTACCCCATTTACATGGTGGTTACCATTGATTGCAAGTTTACTGTAACTGCATTTGATCAAATTGAAAATTAAAATATACAGCTACTATTTTTACTACATATTTGAGGGCAGTGCTGTTTTTTGACTTAAATCGTTTGAAATAATGTAAAAGTTTTGTTGCCCTCATCTCGATATAGCAAAATATATTCCAGCCTGGTAATGTCAAGTCAAGTTAGAAAAGTCAAAGAGCTTCATGAAATCCTCTGAAGACCTGATAGCTATTTTAATTCTATGACATTGATTGAGGAATACTTGAACTCACCAGGTTTTCTTGGTCAATGACAGGGTGTTCCCAAGCTGTGGATGTCCCAGAGGTCTTTCTTGATATTGCCTCGTCGTGACGCTTTGACGTTTCTAAATTTTGTAAACTCACTGTTCTTTTTGATTGGCTGCCTCTATTGCTCTGATCAAAAGCGATTCCCCCATTACCCTTAGGTGGATTTGCAGATATAGCTTCAAGGATTGTCTTATCTGCTTCTGTAGGCAACACAGATCCACTGTCTTTGGTCATAGAGCAGGAGTCTACACTCTCTGGCGTTATCTTCGTCCTACTCTTTTCTAGCTTTTCCGAAGCGATGATATCCCTTTCGTCCTGTTCATAACATCCTGCTGTGTCCCTAAAGTCTGCAATGGAAGCGCAGATCTGATGTTCTCTGTGAGTCCTGCGGCCACACGTACAACTTGTTGGTTTAGAAGGCACGTTACGAGGTCTTGGAGGAAAGAACAGTGGCTGTAGGGATCCTTGATTCCTGGATGGCTTGTTTGTTTTAAGTTCTTGTTGATCTGATGGCTTTTGAGGTAGAAACACAAGTAGCACAGTGCTTATCATATGTTTGAATGTCGCACAAAGCATCTCTCAATATTTGCTTTAAAACCGAGTTCAAGTCCTTAGTAGTGGCAAATAAATGCTTTGAGACAGTCTTTACAATGAAGAAGATTTTTTTATAATTTTTGTCAGATCTGACGTAAAACAAAACCTAGTGAAAACCAAGTGAAGTACTTTCGAAATGCCAAGTACCGTCAAGGACAAGAGATTTACGATTATAATGTATATGAAATTACATTAGTATATTTGTTTAAAAATTACTTGTAGAATAGTACTAGTGCACCACTTACTTGACGCCATTGTGGTAATGATTTCCTTCTCTTCACAAAAGCCTTGAACACGCCTTGTTACAGAAAAAATGCTATTTGAAGTTATTATGTGACTATCTTGTAAAAACATATATAGTAAAGTATTTCCTTGACAAATTAAAAAGAAAACCAATATTTTCCTGATTTACCTTCAGTGTAATGAGGAGATCAAATGGGAAGCCATCTGGATCTTCAAGACAATCTTGGAAGAAAAGTTGGGTTTGCGCCCTCTCACGTTTGTGTAAGCCACCATCCAAGTATGCAGCAAAGATCAGACCATTTATATGACTTTCTATAGACAAGAAAAAAAATTATACTCCGCGCTTCAAAGATTTTGTAAGGTTTCCTCTTTATATTATATTTGTCTAGACTTGCCTTTTATTCCGTGTCCTTTTAAAAAAATGTTGAACATTCCTCAATTCGGATGTTTGTGACTTCATGTGGTTTCCTCCACAGTGTGCAGTTACATTATTTAAAAATCAGCTTGGCTTTAAAAAGTGAATATATGTATATGAGACAGAGTCATCATCCTGAGACATTTCTTCAATCTGAAAAAATCTATAATTGTCCTCTATTTCTCTCAAGAATATTAAATCAGAAATTATAACCATAATTCCTATTGATAGGGGTGATAGGTCCTGTCACCCCTGGGAGAAGGAGATGTGAAGCCTTTTTTTTCATATATCCTTGCTTCCCCTCCTCATAATGAAATCATGGTTCTGCCTTTTCCCCAGGGAATTTTCATGTTGAGGGTGCACTTGGGCAGATGGAGGACGGACATGCATAGAGGGGGAAAGTATAATGAAGAATACCGTTATTATGCTTCTTGCTTGGTAGACAATCCGGACGTCTCATATCATAGTTGATGTTTCCACCAGAGAGGGTCCGACTGTAGGTAAGAGCATAGACCTGGTCTACCACTAGGCCAGATTGGGTCAGATCCAATAACCAGCTGATAGATCCACTGGAGTGCCTGGGTCTCCTTGTCAAATAGGTCTGGCGAGAAAATTGATAAAACTTGATTATACTAAAGAGTTGGTGATATGGATAACTTCTCTTGCACTGATGTCATAATGAATGAAAGTTGTTCAGAAAAGGGGGGGCAATCGCCCCACCCCCACCAGCGGGACAACACTGCCTGGTCAAGAGAGTAAACTCTTCATGTCCTTTTTAAATTCTTCTGTTAAAGTTTATCCACATCACCCCCCTTTTCCCCCTGAAATCTCAGATTTCATATCTTTATCTATGAATCCCTGATCGGAAAGAAAATATCAAGCCCTTCCCCATGCCCTTGCCACCGCCCCTCCCAGAGAACTAAATCTAGCACGTCACTCTTCTCACTCTTACCCACTCTCCGACTTGAGGCCCCTTGTTGGCGTGGTATCGCTGCATATTGACGACAGTGAAAGCGCCCTCTTTCCACCCCTTGAGGGCAGGTTCCTTTCGACCATAGCGATAATAAACATCTTCTCTGGTGCTGTACCTCAGATGGAAGAGCCTCGCTGTCTTCTCTTCTTTCGAGAGCGTAAAGATGTTGCCTGGAGTCTCGACCTGTTTATATAATCATTAACGTGATGATTATCACAATATTCCATATCAAGGTCGACCGTGAAAAATGACAATTCCTCCGTATTCCAATTCCCATATATCCAAAGATCATTTCATAACAGAAAAAAGTGTTGTTTAATAGGGCTCTACCTGAGAGAACTATGTATTGTAGAAAAGAGGATGACATAATCAAATTTTGTTTAAGTACACAAAAACACCATTTGTGTTTAATATTTAGGGAAATTTCCAGCACCAAATGTAATCCATGTTTAATTGGTCTTTTCGAAAAATATAAGGATCACATCCCCGTACATTTTCCCCGTGCATGAGTACTGGTCACTGGCGTACCTAGGATTTTCCAGAAGGGGGGCGAATTTTTGGAGGAAAGTTTGTCCGCGAAAAAAAAAAAGGTCTTCAACCGCAAATAAAGGATTTCTTACCAGAAAAAATTGACAAAAAAGGTCCCCTGTATCAGTTGTGACTCGTCAAGGGGGGGGGGGGCAGGGACACGTCCCCTGCATTTGGTACGCTAGTGGTACTGGTCCCCACCCCTGTCTAAAAGAAATAAAAATGACGATAAATATTGGGAAATGGTTGCTTTATTCGATGTCAAGGAGATACAAGTTAATAACCCATCCCTTTTCGATAGTTTCACAACCTAATCACTCGCATCTTTCCGTAGGGCGTTTTACCCCCTCCCCGACAAAATCATTTAATTGGGATTTGTACGTTAAGAGCATTTCAGCATCATAATTTCCATTGAATATCCTATAAAATTTGGCCATTTAAGCATTTCAACTTTAGACTTGTTACAAAAGAAATCATTGATATCAAACTTATTGATTTTAGGGTTTGCTCGCTTTACTCGCTCAATTTTCTCACCTTAAACGCAACGTATCTAAAATCAAGTATGATTTTGCCTCATTATGCCTCTGTCCTTAGCTCCCATCACCCCTCCCCCTTTTCCTCCCAAGTCTTCCTCTCCATTTCCCTTATTTTTCCGCATCCCTTCCTCCGTACCTCATGTGGCAATGTTTATGGAGGCAAATAATTTCATCATACACTCTTCACCTCTTATCAAAATACAGATCAGAGGTTCGGAATTATTTAATCGATGAATCTACGTCCGTATGCTCCCCCTTCTAGAAATGTTATAGGTCAACTAAGAATGGTATATTAGAGATGATTATGTATTTGGAAATCGTTTCAACATCGGATGTATATACAACATTGAAGTTCAAATAGTAAATTATGAGAATGTTTCAAGATCGTATATGTGTAAAGGCATGTAAGAGATATAATGGGCCCAATTTCATGTTCATATATAGCATATGATTTCGAAGGTAGCCTGTATCAATTAATTTATTGATTGATGGACAGAATGCTTGCTTGGTCGGTTGATTTACAATGCGAATTTTTATTGTTCGAGCCGACTGTTTGATTAATGGGAGATTACTAGATTAATATTGATCGATAATAATTTGATTTCCATTATAACATCTAAATCAAAGCATTATAACAATATAATAATTTGGTATAAATTAGAACCATGATATCCTAAAAAATGATTTGATTAGTTTGCTAGAGATTACACTGCAAAAACTCTGGTGTTGATTTAACACCAGCCCGGAATTTATATATGTCCACACCAGAGAAGTATTGAAACAACACCAGTTTGGAATCAAACCGATGCTGTTTTAATACTAATTGGTGTTGTATAAACACCTTTCTGGTGTTAGACCAAAACGAAACTGGTGTTGTTTAACACTTGTCTGGTGTGGACATATAAAGATTCCGGGCTGGTGTTAAATCAACAACGGAGTTTTTGCAGTGTACTGTTTGGAATTGTTCCAAAGAAGAATAGAAATATATTAATGGAAGCCTATCAGTGAGCATTTAACAACGAATAAAAGTTTATAAGATATTCAAGTTAATTTAATGACGCCATTTATATTGTACACCACCATAGACATAGGCCAACATATTATAGTTATATAAACTGACATTTTGTCAGAAAGTATCTATTAGCTTTTATCTGTGCATTGAATATATAATTCAGACACAATCATACATGTCATAAGTACCGTTGAAAAAATATATATACATTTATCATAATCAAATAAGTGAATCTAATCAAATGAATCAATTTACTGTACGCGACATGCCGTTTGCAAGTGACATCATGGAAATATGTTAAGTTGGGCCTAATTGACCGTAAACCAAAATTTCGCAAATTTATCTGGCCTTTTTCTGCTTTTTAAATTTTTCACGACGGATTTGCCATACATTTTTACTATTTTGACTTTGTTTAAATATTGGAATGCTATTATAGGACCACTTTTATTATTGAGCTTTAAAAAAACACCTTCAAATGCACGTCGTACAGTTTCATAACAGTCCAAACTGCATAACAGAAAAACTGGTTCAATTGCTTTTCCAATCAAGTTCATTCACTTGGCACTGATTTGGCATCAAGAGGGGTACAATATCACACCCTCTCTTCGTCCGGGGTAACAAATATTGCACCTGTATGGGTGTAAGAAATGACAAACTGTACCCCATGGGGTCGATTGTGCGCCCCTCTGGATGGGATGCTGCTATTGTTATATTGTTTGGCAGTTCAAAAATCAGTGCTTGAAGTCTGCGTGACGTCATCAAAGAGGTGGGTTGAAGTGATCACCAATCGTAGTAGATCTAGGTAAACTCGGATTCATTCAATAATAGGGCAAGGTTTGGCGTCTATATGTGTGTGTTTTTTATGGATTCATAGCCATACGCATTGGGGGTAAGGGGAAGTGGCACCCCATAAATGTTTAAATATACCTTTCTATGTAAAAAAAAAATAGGTACTAGTTTGTACCAAGTTCTTCCCTTTCAACCATAAATGAGAAAAATCCACCTCGATCTCTTTGCCCATCACTTTATTATACTACCTTATTTCGAACATTTGACGGATATTTTTTTTTTCATTCTATTTAAATCTGCGTACGGCCTTTGAAGTAAGACATGTGAATATGGAGTAAAATTCTCGTATACAGCTGCAAAAAAAACCAAAAGGTGTAACGATACGTTTTTAAAAGAAAAAACAAACAAACAAACATTGCTCTCTTTCATTTCCCATCATCACCTCACATTTAATTTTTGTCAATAAAGGGTGACCCACCGTCCCCTATAACCACCCTGGGAGCTTCACCAATGATTATAGACATTGCATGGCTTCACCTGGCTACTGTGTTGAAAAAATAGTGTTTGACATGGAATAACAATGGCTGATGATCAGGAAAGAACAAACTTTAGTGAGTTATCCTTCAAAGCACGTTCGGTTGACATAAAGAACAATCATATTGATTTATGAAGGCAATCTCTTTACCTTGATCATCATAATTGTTATGTTTCTTTCTCAAGTGGATGAGAGTTAATTATATTTTCAGTCAATACCGTAGACTCATACTCATATTTTCTAATTCGAATCCTTTCTCAGTTTTAGCTAGTTCATAAAACCTTTACATTTGATTAAGGGTATGTAATTATTTTCATCAGACAAAAAACATGGACAAACAAAACATAATTTGATGAAGATATTTTCTATTGTGCCGTATATGGGGGCAGGGGCGTCGCTAGGACTTTTCCAGTGGGGGGTGGGAGCCCTGATTACCGACAAATATCGGTACCGATTACCGACGTCCGGAGACCTGTCATGCGAGAGATCCTCATTCTCCTTAGTCACATTTTTTCCCTTCATACCAAGGGACAGTTCTAGCTATGATAAATATGGGGAGGGGCAAAAATATTTTCATTCAAAGTTTATCCGTCGCGGCTGCCCAAATGTTTTTTTTCTTTTGTAATAGGGGTTAGTCCTAATTAAATTTTCATTCTTAAAAACAAGATAATGTATTTCATATGGCCTGAGTATAAAAATACCCGCGAGCGCGAAGCGCGAGCTGAAATAAATGGCCTGCAAAAAGACAGTTAAAGACAGTTCGCAGTTATCCATAAATAGAATATATATATCACCAGTTCAGGAATGCAAGCTGATTTTTTTTTTCGACCTGAAAACTCCCCGGCCATCCTCGTAAATATCTGCTTTGAATATATGGAATCCAGTATGAAACATTTCTATTTCTTACATGCCAGGTCGTAGCCTCTCTCAAGATCTAATGTCAAGAACAACCGTTGTGTAATATACGTATCCAATTATCATGATTCGAAATCAATGTACGAAGGAGGGATCGACGTACGTGTCCCCCACCCCTGCCGTTCCGTGTATTAATTAAAATATTGAACAATCTTGTTGATAAAATTGCATGAAAGACCAAGACTTTCACCCAATATATAATATTTGTGATTTATTTAGAGGTCCAGTCATCCCGAACACCCATTAATGCTACAGTGTTGATAATTGGCATAAAACATACAAATTATGTTGACATATTAATATGACCTGAATTGAAAAGGGAACAATAGAATGATTTATATGCCAAGTCACCAAAACATAACAATGGATTTTATACAACGAAAATATATTATATTTTCGTTGTATGAAATCCTTATTTCCAGTTGGTTCATATACTACGTTAGTTTTGCACTTTCATTTGTAATTTCATCAAATAACGCTTTCATACTGCGTTGGCCATTTCTAATATTCTTAGTCAGTATCTTTTTATTATCTTTTTAGTAAGAAACGAAAGGAGGCTACTAAACGAACTTACCTCATCTGCTAATTCCTTTAGGAATCCTGAAAAATATAAACAAACAAAATATTCACTCTTATATTAATCATTCAACAGTAGTCCTACGAGAAAAAAAAATCAAATAATTCTTGATGTTTGATGATTTTTATAACAATACAATACAATATTGGTATTTATATATAATGCTCTTTTATAGTCTTCACATTAGCTGTATCACAGCGCCTTACAAACAAACAAATACTCTTGGAAAATATTTTATGAAACAGCCCAAACGAAGCAAGTCATTTTCAGCACCTTTATAAAAAATAATAACAAAAAGATATATACATGTAATCCTAAGGCTTTAAGTATTGCGTAATAGAAATCCATTAGCTGTATGAAGACACTCATAATTAAAGGTGCATGGGTGGATCCAGGATTTTTCGAAAGGGGGGGGGGGGTACATTTTTCCCAGGAAAAATTTGATAAGCCCCCCCCCCCCAAAAAAAAAAAAATAGAGTTTTCAACCAAAAATTAAAAAAATTAAGGTGATTTCGTCCACGAAAAAAATTGACAAGCAAAAAAAAAAAGGTCTTCACTTTCGAAAGGGGGGCGCACTCCTGTTTTAACGGCATTTTTGCATCACAAATTTAAACTACCTCTCAACGGGGGGAGGGGGGGGGGTGCACGGGTCGGCTGTACCCCCCCCCCCCCTGGATCCGCCAGTGAGTGTAGATGTGATTCCCATGATGTCCGCATGCCATTTACAATTAGACACAGTCTTCTTTGTGATTTGCATAGCAACGCGTATATATGGCAAAGAAAGTCAATAATACTAACCAATTTATGAGTAGCCTATTCATTAGGGGAACACTCCATCGCAACGATCTATTACTACATCAATTTGTCAATGGATAATTGATTACTGAAAGTGGACAGGAAATTGTGTGTTTCAATTATAAGGACCAAGTATACAAATATCAATCCATTAAATTAAATCCAGAATTAGGTTTGTCACGCTGCATGCACATATTTAGATGAATGAATTCATATACGGTTGGAGAAATATCGTATCACCGGAACTGTTACCAGATAACTGGGTCGCTTTTATAGTCCAATTTTCTAAACCAATCTCATTAAGCTCACGAGAGTCATTTATTTTTTGGAAAAAAACGTTGAGAATTGACAATAAAAATACTCAGTAGGCATATTCATCTTTGAAAAATACACAAATAAATTGGTTGGGTTCCTGTCTAATTCACGCTATTTTAGTATTTACATCGCTATTGTTTATACCGAATATCGGGACTGAATATTATTGTGAAACTGATTGCGTGCAATTGAAAAGTCATCCGTTCTTCATTATCATATATACATATAGGTACTTCTTTTAATTCATGGCCCTGTAGAGTATTAGTTCCAGTCGAATCTGAAAATACAGCTCCTCAGATACCCCAACGTAGATGCATTTTTAGTTATCATAATAGTCTTATTAATTTCATCTATAACTCTTTAACGACATTATTCATAAGAAACACTGGAATTACAAATACGAAGACTACTACTACTACTACTACTACTACTACTACTACTACTACTACTACTACTACTACTACTACTACTACTACTACTACTACTACTACTACTACTACTACTACTATTACTACTACTACTACTACTACTACTACTACTACTATACTACTACTTCTACTACTACTACTACTACTACTACTATTACTACTACTACTACTACTACTACTACTACTACTACTACTACTACTACTACTACTACTACTACTACTACTTCTACTTCTACTACTACTACTATACTACTACTACTACTACTACTACTACTACTACTACTACTACTACTACTACTACTACTACTACTACTACTACTACTACTACTATTACTACTACTACTACTACTACTATTACTACTACTACTATACTACTACTTCTACTACTACTACTACTACTACTACTACTTATACTACTACTACTACTACTATTACTACTACTACTACTACTACTACTACTACTACTACTACTACTATTACTACTACTACTACTCTACTACTACTACTACTACGAAGAAGAAGAAGAAGAAGAAGAAGAAGAAGATGGTAACCTAGTTTGGAATTGCCAACATATTATTCATCACAAACGTACCGGTATAGTTTATATGGGTCTACGTACATTACCCTATACGTTTTCAACTCTCATCTTCCCTGTATATATAGTTGTCAGGCAATTCTGATATTATTGATCATATTAATTTATCGTTTATCATTGATTAGCTTTGGACAGAGGGGCAGCTTCACACAATGGCCAGGTGACCATGAGGGTAATTAAGATAAAGGCATTCGGTGTATGACAACACTTGTACACTAGTCGGTCGACGCTTAGTTTTCTACATGTATATACAATAACGATGTATGGAATATGGAAATGGTCGATATGCATATATTTGAAACAATCTTCAATGGATGTCAATAACCACTGGCGTAAATCCGTGTTGAGGGGTGGGGGGGATGACTGAAATATTTTGGCATTTTTTTTGCAATCATGTTTTTATATATGCAAGGAATTGTAATTGATATGTCCACAGTGGCGTACCGTGGGTCACGGCATTGTGGGGGCACCAGCAAAATCTTTGAATCACTGAGTGAGCGCGCGAATCGCGCTCAGTTGCTAGTTATTCTGACCTAATAGAGACATTTTAAGGACAATGTCATTGAACGGATATGTATCTCACTGATCAAATTATGCGAGCGCGAAGCGCGAGCTGATTTTTTTTAATATTCACACCTAAAAAGGGACATTACAATCAAATTTGCGTAATCATGATAGTTACCTGTCTCGCTTAACAATGCGAGCGCGAAGCGCGAGCTGAAATTTTCGTATATTTTGACCCCAAACAGCGAGATTTTAGGGAATATATTTTAGGAATCCATTAAGAGTATGCATATCTCACCATAGTCATCTAATGCGAGTGCCAAGCGCTTGCTGATTTTAGTAGAATTACATCTGAACACATGAAACACTTTTTGTAGTCATTGCAATCATGATTATCATACGCATCTCACTAATCAAATATTGCGAGCGTGAAGCGCGAGCAGAAAATTTAGATAAGTTAGATAATTCAGACCTGAAGTGGGGCATTCTAAGGTTTCTTTGTAGGAATTAACTTGGACCATACGTATTTCATTAACCAAATGAGGCGAGTGCGAAGCGCGAGCTGAAAATTTTTGATATTCAGATCAGAAAAAGGGACATTTTAAGGACTGATTTTAGGAATTCATGAAGAGCAGACATATCTCACCAATCCACTAATGCGAACGTAATCACGGACAGGAAATGTTTTTATATATACGAAGACCTTAACATGGGGCAATCACTTTTTGAGTCATGTAAAAGAAGCATAGGCCTATGTCACTACATAAAACAATGATAACTCAAGTGCTAGGAAATATATTTGGTTTATATTGACTTGAAAAACGGGATGTTTTAGTACAACAGGATTATATATCTCGTTGAACAGACAATGCGAGCACCAGGAATAATGAAGACGTAGGCCCTGGGCAAATTATGTTTAATAAAGTTATGATAAAAATGTTTCTTATGTAATGTAACATAACATAATTATAATATAATATAACATTATAATGAATAATACTTTCTTCTTTCCCACTACGTTTCTTTTCCTTTCTCCCTCTTTTATCTTTTTCCCCATTTCCCCGGGGTTTTTTTGTCAGCCGATGGGGGGAGCATGTGCCTCCCATGCCCCCCCCCCCGTAGTTACGCCACTGTATGTCCATATGGCAAATACCCGCAAATACCCCTCCAATATTATTATCTTTTTACCCCATGATGGTTTAATGGTTTTATTAGAGATTACATTCAAAATTTTTTGACATTCCATCTTAATCCCTTCCCAAAGACATTGATGAATTGGAAGAAACGGGGGTTTCTCTTCAATGTTATAATAAGGACATAAGTATTTCGTTTGGAAATGGTGAACTGGCTCTTTATTTGCATTTTATGATTCAATAATATTGTTTTATTTGTTAAGCGGTATTTTAGGAAGAATTTTCACCAATAAAACAATTATCTCTTGTGATTTTTTTTAAATTTCTTTCGTAAAAAGTGGGGGGGATGATTGTACAGGCCATCCCCCCCTCCTCGAAAAGTGGGGGGGATATATCCCCCCCATCCCCCCCGGGATTTACGCCAGTGTCAATAACCAAACAGTCACGTTTAACAAAAACACATTTGATGGGATGATCATGAATATGAAAATATATTTGATTACTGATTCTATGTTCATCATTGGTATCAACAATTATATACTTTTTTTGTTGTTGAAAAATTGGAGTGGAAATTGTTAATGAGAATCCTAGTTTATAGAAACTGGTCATCCTTTAAAAACATGATTAATATCTGATTTGCCTCCGATACACTGGCTAATGTCATGATCGAGCTTTTTTAAGGGGGAAACAATAACATTCCATCTTTTATTTATTTCAAATGTGTCTTTATTTATTTTTCTTTTTAACAATCTATGCATGATGATTTTAAGGCATTCTATATTTCATACATCTACATATATATCAAAAGCGCAATAACCTGACTTTGCATATCAACGTAGCCCCTCTGTGCAATAGGAGACAACTTGAAACTATACAACTGTTTTTCAATGACATTAAGAAAAAAATGTTAAAAATGATAGATCTACTCACGTTTTTTATCACTTCTTGTCGATATATTCATGTGTCCTTCTTTGGAATTGTCAATACTCCCTTCATCCATAACGCCAAATTGTGTATTCCGTTCTCGATTAATAAACGCACTTCTGCGACTGCGATGTCATTTTATCGACGGTGTTATTCCAAAATGAAAGCACGCAGCAGGGAAAGAAACAGTCACCAGTGACTGCGTAATTACTATAATTACCCGTAAGATTTCGATATACTACATTATATCGTTTTAAAGCTGCTCATAATTCAATATCTATATTTCATACAGCATCCCGTTGCATAGATCATTCATTGTTCTGGATAATCGAAGGGAAATCGATAAGTCACAATATGAGCGATCCCTTGATTAAAAATCCCCCATAAAGCATTGCCAAGTCGTGTACTGAATGGTTCGTGTTCGCTTATTGTTTGGAAGGAATTGTTCGGAATGGAGTTCTGAGATGAGCAGTTGAGATAATGTAACCTTGGAAACAACCTGGTAACGTTCAAAGATTCATGCTTGTCAGTCTCATTAAGGCATCCGCAAACCTTACGACTAGTCCACGTTCCGATTTTTTGAACAAATCGCATTTTGCTTATTTTCTGAAAATATTAATAAATCGTATTTTTAAAGGTTTTAATTACCTGTACGAATACTAAATCTAACAATCTTTGATGATTGCAATTAAGCCTTTATTTTGGAGTAAAGACCAAATTGGTTTCAAATCGTAGCCAATAGTACAATTCCTATGACGTCATTACGACTAGATATTCAATTCGCTTTTTATTCTAATAAAGATGGTAGCATAGTCATAAACCTAGACATATATTTGAACATCATAGATATTCGTATGATGATTTGGAACTTTAAGCATAAAGATGTTCCACGTCTCAATATTCGCATCAAATTTTACTGCGATTTATTCTAACATCGGGTTGCTGACCAGTCGTAAGGTGTTCGATGGCGCCCTTGCAAAGATCAACAAATGGGGGGGGGGGGGGGGGGTTAATAAGAAGCACCCGAGGCCTTATCTTAAATGGTAACACTAAACTAGGGTTAAAATGGAACTACCTTGCGGTTTGCATTGTCAATTTAACTTATGTTTTGATGTACCTTATATGAAATAATATACTCTCTGTCGACGGAACCACCTCACACAAATGATGTACAAGGAGGTTCATAAAAAGTAACTGAAAGAATCTACCGATTGTAATTGGCTTTGGTCATCATTATCATCAATAATATTAAGGTCCGAGTATTACACTTTTAAGAAGAGAGGGGTTGAAGAGGGGTCAACAGCTAGCGAAAGTGATATATGGACCTAAACTAGTTTACTCCCATATTCATTTTTTTTTGCATTCTTTAACAAACTGAAGGATTGCAAGGCATAACACCGATTAATATAGACTACTATACAAGCTGGATTCCATACATTGCAGTTTATTCATATTTACTGACAGATTAAAAGATGCGTTGTTCATCCAAATCCCGAATAAGAATTCTGAAAATGTAAAAAAAAAACTTTCATATTTTTATAAAGACACATTTTTTTCAAAGTACCTTAGTCATTCCGATCGTGGAGGTATGTTCAGCAGAAATCTTTTGAAAAGGAAAATTATAGGTCATCGGCTATTAGACTAATTGGTATTTGAATAATTTATAGCCAAATCGCACGCGCACGACATTATACAACCAAAATGTATTCAATGGCATGGGTTTGTACATTGTCGATAATTCATTGTCTGTGACGTCAGACCCTGGGAGGTACTTACTTCATGATTTAATTATCTTTTGTCTGCAGTATCAAATTAGATCTTGTATGGATGTGGTATGTACATTTCTTTAATCGTCAGAGTGAAGCCTTCGCTATATTGGCTACGAGCTACATGTTCTAAGCGAGATAATTAGTCAAAAGAAATTTCCTCTTGCTCTTGCCCCCCTTAATCACATACTTTGTATTGATCCGTCTTCTCTGTGTCTGCATTAATTTTTATTTTCTTGGTTTGGTATAGATCTGCCCTCTCTCAATTTCTCTCTTTCGGTTATATATACTCCCCTCTTCCTTTCGCTCTGTTTATCAGTCTCAGTTAAAATTCCAAGATCCATGCACATTCAAGAAACATATACACAAATACAATTTATATTGTATCTTGTTGAAAACTGAAATAAACTCATTCTATTTCACGCTTTGTTTAGCTCATAGTAGTTCCCGTGTCCCAGAACTTATGGAACATGCTCGCTAATGAAAATATGCCCCTTAACATCCCCCCTCCCTTTGAGTTCGTAAGTGAGAAAAATCAAATGAGGATGTAAAAGAAGAAAAATAAAGAGCATATGGAAGAAATGCGTGTTTTTTTAACAATACAATGAATATATATATACACATGCATGTGTCCCATGTTCTTTTTTAAATTCTTTCACAAGTAGTTGATAAAAGGCTCGTATTTCATAGTTCAATTGACTTTCCCAGTCATTTTTTATAATTCAGGGCAGGGGGGTAGAGGGGGATGAAAGGCTACGTAGTACATTTTATTTAAATTCTTTTGAAAAACATCTCTTGTGATTTTTTTTCAGTTCGGGGAACCACCACCACCCTTAAAGACCAACTATCGCAAATAGTAATACTTCTATGGACTTTATCTATTGAATAAAGAGGATTCCAATCCAAGTCTTAGTAATCTCATTATGTGCATAGCAATAACTTTCTTAATTACTTGTCTTATCTGTTTGGAACTTTCAACATTCTGCTATCTCCTTATCCTGTCTTTCACACAAGGTTGGATTCCCCTTAAACAGTATAGGCAGTGGCTAGCAAAGTTCATACAAAAACATCTTGAAGTGTAATATCCACTGTGATTTTAATCACATGACATCAGTGAGCCAATGAGATACAAACGAAAATGGGAAGAAGCCTTCTCACATTAAAATACATATATACTCTGAGAAAATTCCACTTATAATAAACGCAGGCAATGTATACATTAAACATGGTTAGATAATCTTGTAACATAGTAATTATGTGCAGTTGCCATACAATATTCATGTATTTCCTCACGTGTCAATATACTTTATAAAGTTTATTTTGTGTGCGAAAGTAAAACTTTTAAGCTGTGCAATATTTTAATACTCTTTATCTCTGAAATATTCATGTAAAATGCACATGTGACTAGCCAGTGACTTTGTCAGAGCTACTAGATAAATGGATGTCATGGGGGGGGGGGGGAACCCCTAAGGTACTATTCCATTAAATTGTAATCCACAACAATTACCACATATCGGAGCTTTAACACCCCAAAATAATCTACAGGTATCAATAAATACCTAGATAAAGGCTGTAGACCAATGTCTTCCATCCAAACTGTTTCTTGTAAAATGTGTCCTATTAAATTGACCAATGTTGTCTTTCAAAGGGTCTCTTGTTTTCAGCAACGGAAATTTACATCAAATATGTAAAAGGCTATATTTTTGTTTATGTTCTAAGCCCAAATCAAATACAGATCTAAATGTATATCATTGATTTCCTGTCATCACATTTTATCCAACTTGAAACAAAACAGAGTCAGTGGAACATATTTGAAATCACATTTGCTTTTACACAAATGTTGGTGTCTCAAAATACTTTGCAAATAGATCTCATTAACATGCACGAAGAATAAGATTATTTTCATTAACCAACAATGTTAATGCTTTGAGGGCAAAAACAAGAAACATCATGATTAAAAGACAAAAGACTAAATTAATTTCGAGCACATTATTCATTACTTTCAGATGTGTCCAACTTATGCAATATTTCAATTCTATTTTGAAACATTTCCCATAAAATTTTGATATTTGTACATGAAAATGAAGAATATTTCCCAAAAATATTGTGCTAAACATGACAACCCATGATTGATCCTGGTTGAAACGAAACACATAAAAATATAACACAAATATTCTCATTGACAATTGCACCATACAACTCTTGATGTATTTTTATGAGACAAAGCTGGTGAACAAGATAAATTGATACAAATGGTAAGAAGAAGAAAACCTTTGTCCAAATATCATCAATTTCCCAGAAGCTGGGCTGTTCATAATCAGACCCTGTGATATGTTGTAATACACAATCTTTAAATGCTGATGATGTATATCAGTGACTTGTAAACATTCAGAAAATTCTTCAGACCGGTTTGTAAAAAACAGTCACCTCATTTCAAGTCTGTAGTTTTCAAATTTTAATTCAAATGAATTTTATCGGCATATGCTCTTTTTATCAATCATGCCAGGATCGATTGATGCAATGGCCCCTGAACACAATTTGGTGTAATTTTCCCTTTTACAGCACAAAAGTCAAATTTTACAATGATTGGGGGCACTCTACCGAGCCTTCTCTTTGTGGGCAATGTCCAGATGAAAAACAACTTTCAAACATTACTTCGGAACAGCATCGGAACAATCTGAATGCTCTGAAGTGGGTGTGTTATTATCCCGTAACAAGCTATGCTGTCGTATATTTCTCATTGAGTCTATTCCATTTCTGAGTGATGAATAGCAGCTGGACGGGAAATATATGAAAGTATAGCACAGTCTATCTAGTACATGTTCACCAGTCATGAAACTATCATCACAAGGCTATCATAGTGATATTGGCCATGAACAGCAGTGCTCCACTGTCAATTCAGTCCTTTGAAATGAAGAATTAAAAAAGAAACTTAGATAGCGTCCTGATAAAATGTAAGACTACCATCTTGGAAAATATCAGCGCAAGACAGTTTCATCGATATCTATTTTTGGGAAGTTCTGTGCCGCAACTTTCCGTAATCTCTTGAGGCAATCATTGAGGTTGGAAGCTGGGACCGAGTCAAGGGTTTTCATCACTTCCTGTTACATAAAGAAAAGAAATACAGACAAATATAAGTTTGACATGTGGACATTATCTTTTTCTTCTTATCCTGTAATAGTGAATCGTTCATAATTGAATATCAACACACTGCAGAAGCTTGTTAGAATTATTTATTAAGTACTTTTAGGAATTCCTAAATAGTCATTCTGGGATGTTATTTTGCTTTATATATCAACAATTCTTAGAATACTGTAACATATATTTTCCAGGGATGCCATATAAAATCCAAATCAGGGGACCATTTAATAAAAGTCATCAAGTTATCTTCCTTCGACAGTTTCTATAGAAACAGTCAGAGGCCAGTGTTTCTTAGCCAATCAAAACCAAGGATTTCACTGAAATTATCAGCACTGGCCATTAAGTTTGTGCCGAAAACTTTCAAAAAGTGCCCCTCTGTCGATGAAAACATGGCAATTGCAAGAAAATAAGCAACTTATTTGTATGTCTGAATCCTTTTTTTTTTCATACATTTTTATTTTAATCTTGGGAAGGCTCAAGCCATAATGCGAGAACATTTCAACTTTTCACATGAACTAGAAAACACAGACAATTCATTTCAGGCAAGTCCCACATACACAGGCGGCAGGACGTACGTACTTGATGGAATTGTTCATCAATGGCATTCAAGTGGAATATAATAATTAACTGACTGACCACTCTGTGATTAACATAATGTGCATTTATTACAGTAAGTTGGAGATTAGATTTGAGCAAAGAAGAAAGGGTCCTTTCTTTTTTTTTCTCACCTGTAAAAATTCATCTCCATGTTTTAGCCTGAGAAGCGCAACCAACGCCCATTCGCTGTCGGCCTGTACAGCCGTGTTCTTGTCTTTCGTATTGCTGACCAAGACTACCAGTATCCCTCGTACAATTGACATGTCCAGAGGTGATTCTGTTGTCAAGGCAACATGGCAGATCATCTGAGCGATGGCCATTTTGACGTCGTTGGATGAGTGGTTGAAACACTGTACGAATACAGGAGAGAGTGAGGCATGAGTTCCTTGCAAGAGTTGATTTATTTGGTTTGATATTAGAGATAGAATTTCTAATTATGCAATCCCACGTTAGTTTGAAAAACTGTTAAACAAGTGAATGTAAAGTTTAATCTTCAAATTTAAATGAATTCTCCTTTGAATAATCAATAAAATCAGGTTATAACCTTGTTAGAATTTCATCTACCACACAACTGTAGAGATCAACTGAAGAAAAGTTTGTAGCCCTAGCAAATTGACAGTCTGAGGAAATTTGAATTTACCAGTAGTAGCAGTTGCTGGATCTTGGACTGTTAATCTACTGGTACTGCAACCTCATCTACCAGTCAATTAGAGCAGTCTGAAGGAGCCTAAAGCAATGTAGTAGGCGAAAGGCTCACAAGGTAATTTAATTGATTTTATTGATTGTGCACAGAAGATATTTGTACGTAGATCAGATAAATGATATTTAGTACACTCTTGTTCGGTCTTTACCAACTCAGTTTATTCAACCATTAGCCAAACTTTGTTTTCTTAATTTATTACATCTACATCAGTTTGTCTGCTTATTCATTTTATCCAAGACATGTAATTACATATATCAAGTGCTGGCAAAAATGGCCTTGATGATAAGAGGCTGAATGACTTCAGCTTAGTTAAAGAAATCTAATGATGCATAGTTTCTTGTATGACTTCCCAAACACCCCCACCCAGCCCAGAGCTCGTAAGCTCAACCTAGACTTACCTTGACCATAGCAGAGATGAGGGACTGCGGGACCTGTCCACCAGTTGCAACGCAGTGTTTTAGATAGAAGCCCATACCTCGAACACCAGCCACACACACAGGTATCTGCGGGAGAAAGTGAAAGCGATGCGAT
>NW_026974409.1:0-28069 GCF_037042905.1 Lytechinus pictus | reverse complement strand
TGTATCCCTTCAAATAGCTTGACTTTGATGGAGCAAGAGCCTACGACCATACCATGCTGAATATACCGGTTCTCGTCCGATCACCGAAGTCAAGCAGCATAGGGCTCGGTTAGTACTTGGATGGGAGACCGCCTGGGAATACCGGGTGTTGTAGGCATTTTTTGCTTCATGAAATGCCCCTTTATTCATTTTTTCATTTTAAGTCGTTGGTATTTGTTTTCCTTTATAGTATCACTTTTGTCTCCTTTTTTGTTGTCTTTTTCGTCTCCTTCGTCACCCTTTTTAATAGAGCAGGAATAAACTTTTCGCTTGATGTCCGACATTCAAGGCAATGATGAAAGTCGTTTGTTTGCAAGCACAGGGTCTCCAAGAGACGAGGCGCGCAGTTCAAGGCCTACACCATCATGTGAATTGTTGCGTCACACACAGGTGCGCATCCAAGAAAAAAAACACGACAATATCTCCAAATTATCGTAGGTAGGCATCCGATGGAAACTGAAACAAACCCAATGAAAGATCGGTGGAATGACTGAAGACATCAATCAACCAATATTATTACTGACAGGGATTAAATAGATGATGACGTCATAGTATCCCTTCAAATAGCTTGACTTTGATGGAGCAAGAGCCTACGACCATACCATGCTGAATATACCGGTTCTCGTCCGATCACCGAAGTCAAGCAGCATAGGGCTCGGTTAGTACTTGGATGGGAGACCGCCTGGGAATACCGGGTGTTGTAGGCATTTTTTGCTTCATGAAATGCCCCTTTATTCATTTTTTCATTTTAAGTCGTTGGTATTTGTTTTCCTTTATAGTATCACTTTTGTCTCCTTTTTTGTTGTCTTTTTCGTCTCCTTCGTCACCCTTTTTAATAGAGCAGGAATAAACTTTTCGCTTGATGTCCGACATTCAAGGCAATGATGAAAGTCGTTTGTTTGCAAGCACAGGGTCTCCAAGAGACGAGGCGCGCAGTTCAAGGCCTACACCATCATGTGAATTGTTGCGTCACACACAGGTGCGCATCCAAGAAAAAAAACACGACAATATCTCCAAATTATCGTAGGTAGGCATCCGATGGAAACTGAAACAAACCCAATGAAAGATCGGTGGAATGACTGAAGACATCAATCAACCAATATTATTACTGACAGGGATTAAATAGATGATGACGTCATAGTATCCCTTCAAATAGCTTGACTTTGATGGAGCAAGAGCCTACGACCATACCATGCTGAATATACCGGTTCTCGTCCGATCACCGAAGTCAAGCAGCATAGGGCTCGGTTAGTACTTGGATGGGAGACCGCCTGGGAATACCGGGTGTTGTAGGCATTTTTTGCTTCATGAAATGCCCCTTTATTCATTTTTTCATTTTAAGTCGTTGGTATTTGTTTTCCTTTATAGTATCACTTTTGTCTCCTTTTTTGTTGTCTTTTTCGTCTCCTTCGTCACCCTTTTTAATAGAGCAGGAATAAACTTTTCGCTTGATGTCCGACATTCAAGGCAATGATGAAAGTCGTTTGTTTGCAAGCACAGGGTCTCCAAGAGACGAGGCGCGCAGTTCAAGGCCTACACCATCATGTGAATTGTTGCGTCACACACAGGTGCGCATCCAAGAAAAAAAACACGACAATATCTCCAAATTATCGTAGGTAGGCATCCGATGGAAACTGAAACAAACCCAATGAAAGATCGGTGGAATGACTGAAGACATCAATCAACCAATATTATTACTGACAGGGATTAAATAGATGATGACGTCATAGTATCCCTTCAAATAGCTTGACTTTGATGGAGCAAGAGCCTACGACCATACCATGCTGAATATACCGGTTCTCGTCCGATCACCGAAGTCAAGCAGCATAGGGCTCGGTTAGTACTTGGATGGGAGACCGCCTGGGAATACCGGGTGTTGTAGGCATTTTTTGCTTCATGAAATGCCCCTTTATTCATTTTTTCATTTTAAGTCGTTGGTATTTGTTTTCCTTTATAGTATCACTTTTGTCTCCTTTTTTGTTGTCTTTTTCGTCTCCTTCGTCACCCTTTTTAATAGAGCAGGAATAAACTTTTCGCTTGATGTCCGACATTCAAGGCAATGATGAAAGTCGTTTGTTTGCAAGCACAGGGTCTCCAAGAGACGAGGCGCGCAGTTCAAGGCCTACACCATCATGTGAATTGTTGCGTCACACACAGGTGCGCATCCAAGAAAAAAAACACGACAATATCTCCAAATTATCGTAGGTAGGCATCCGATGGAAACTGAAACAAACCCAATGAAAGATCGGTGGAATGACTGAAGACATCAATCAACCAATATTATTACTGACAGGGATTAAATAGATGATGACGTCATAGTATCCCTTCAAATAGCTTGACTTTGATGGAGCAAGAGCCTACGACCATACCATGCTGAATATACCGGTTCTCGTCCGATCACCGAAGTCAAGCAGCATAGGGCTCGGTTAGTACTTGGATGGGAGACCGCCTGGGAATACCGGGTGTTGTAGGCATTTTTTGCTTCATGAAATGCCCCTTTATTCATTTTTTCATTTTAAGTCGTTGGTATTTGTTTTCCTTTATAGTATCACTTTTGTCTCCTTTTTTGTTGTCTTTTTCGTCTCCTTCGTCACCCTTTTTAATAGAGCAGGAATAAACTTTTCGCTTGATGTCCGACATTCAAGGCAATGATGAAAGTCGTTTGTTTGCAAGCACAGGGTCTCCAAGAGACGAGGCGCGCAGTTCAAGGCCTACACCATCATGTGAATTGTTGCGTCACACACAGGTGCGCATCCAAGAAAAAAAACACGACAATATCTCCAAATTATCGTAGGTAGGCATCCGATGGAAACTGAAACAAACCCAATGAAAGATCGGTGGAATGACTGAAGACATCAATCAACCAATATTATTACTGACAGGGATTAAATAGATGATGACGTCATAGTATCCCTTCAAATAGCTTGACTTTGATGGAGCAAGAGCCTACGACCATACCATGCTGAATATACCGGTTCTCGTCCGATCACCGAAGTCAAGCAGCATAGGGCTCGGTTAGTACTTGGATGGGAGACCGCCTGGGAATACCGGGTGTTGTAGGCATTTTTTGCTTCATGAAATGCCCCTTTATTCATTTTTTCATTTTAAGTCGTTGGTATTTGTTTTCCTTTATAGTATCACTTTTGTCTCCTTTTTTGTTGTCTTTTTCGTCTCCTTCGTCACCCTTTTTAATAGAGCAGGAATAAACTTTTCGCTTGATGTCCGACATTCAAGGCAATGATGAAAGTCGTTTGTTTGCAAGCACAGGGTCTCCAAGAGACGAGGCGCGCAGTTCAAGGCCTACACCATCATGTGAATTGTTGCGTCACACACAGGTGCGCATCCAAGAAAAAAAACACGACAATATCTCCAAATTATCGTAGGTAGGCATCCGATGGAAACTGAAACAAACCCAATGAAAGATCGGTGGAATGACTGAAGACATCAATCAACCAATATTATTACTGACAGGGATTAAATAGATGATGACGTCATAGTATCCCTTCAAATAGCTTGACTTTGATGGAGCAAGAGCCTACGACCATACCATGCTGAATATACCGGTTCTCGTCCGATCACCGAAGTCAAGCAGCATAGGGCTCGGTTAGTACTTGGATGGGAGACCGCCTGGGAATACCGGGTGTTGTAGGCATTTTTTGCTTCATGAAATGCCCCTTTATTCATTTTTTCATTTTAAGTCGTTGGTATTTGTTTTCCTTTATAGTATCACTTTTGTCTCCTTTTTTGTTGTCTTTTTCGTCTCCTTCGTCACCCTTTTTAATAGAGCAGGAATAAACTTTTCGCTTGATGTCCGACATTCAAGGCAATGATGAAAGTCGTTTGTTTGCAAGCACAGGGTCTCCAAGAGACGAGGCGCGCAGTTCAAGGCCTACACCATCATGTGAATTGTTGCGTCACACACAGGTGCGCATCCAAGAAAAAAAACACGACAATATCTCCAAATTATCGTAGGTAGGCATCCGATGGAAACTGAAACAAACCCAATGAAAGATCGGTGGAATGACTGAAGACATCAATCAACCAATATTATTACTGACAGGGATTAAATAGATGATGACGTCATAGTATCCCTTCAAATAGCTTGACTTTGATGGAGCAAGAGCCTACGACCATACCATGCTGAATATACCGGTTCTCGTCCGATCACCGAAGTCAAGCAGCATAGGGCTCGGTTAGTACTTGGATGGGAGACCGCCTGGGAATACCGGGTGTTGTAGGCATTTTTTGCTTCATGAAATGCCCCTTTATTCATTTTTTCATTTTAAGTCGTTGGTATTTGTTTTCCTTTATAGTATCACTTTTGTCTCCTTTTTTGTTGTCTTTTTCGTCTCCTTCGTCACCCTTTTTAATAGAGCAGGAATAAACTTTTCGCTTGATGTCCGACATTCAAGGCAATGATGAAAGTCGTTTGTTTGCAAGCACAGGGTCTCCAAGAGACGAGGCGCGCAGTTCAAGGCCTACACCATCATGTGAATTGTTGCGTCACACACAGGTGCGCATCCAAGAAAAAAAACACGACAATATCTCCAAATTATCGTAGGTAGGCATCCGATGGAAACTGAAACAAACCCAATGAAAGATCGGTGGAATGACTGAAGACATCAATCAACCAATATTATTACTGACAGGGATTAAATAGATGATGACGTCATAGTATCCCTTCAAATAGCTTGACTTTGATGGAGCAAGAGCCTACGACCATACCATGCTGAATATACCGGTTCTCGTCCGATCACCGAAGTCAAGCAGCATAGGGCTCGGTTAGTACTTGGATGGGAGACCGCCTGGGAATACCGGGTGTTGTAGGCATTTTTTGCTTCATGAAATGCCCCTTTATTCATTTTTTCATTTTAAGTCGTTGGTATTTGTTTTCCTTTATAGTATCACTTTTGTCTCCTTTTTTGTTGTCTTTTTCGTCTCCTTCGTCACCCTTTTTAATAGAGCAGGAATAAACTTTTCGCTTGATGTCCGACATTCAAGGCAATGATGAAAGTCGTTTGTTTGCAAGCACAGGGTCTCCAAGAGACGAGGCGCGCAGTTCAAGGCCTACACCATCATGTGAATTGTTGCGTCACACACAGGTGCGCATCCAAGAAAAAAAACACGACAATATCTCCAAATTATCGTAGGTAGGCATCCGATGGAAACTGAAACAAACCCAATGAAAGATCGGTGGAATGACTGAAGACATCAATCAACCAATATTATTACTGACAGGGATTAAATAGATGATGACGTCATAGTATCCCTTCAAATAGCTTGACTTTGATGGAGCAAGAGCCTACGACCATACCATGCTGAATATACCGGTTCTCGTCCGATCACCGAAGTCAAGCAGCATAGGGCTCGGTTAGTACTTGGATGGGAGACCGCCTGGGAATACCGGGTGTTGTAGGCATTTTTTGCTTCATGAAATGCCCCTTTATTCATTTTTTCATTTTAAGTCGTTGGTATTTGTTTTCCTTTATAGTATCACTTTTGTCTCCTTTTTTGTTGTCTTTTTCGTCTCCTTCGTCACCCTTTTTAATAGAGCAGGAATAAACTTTTCGCTTGATGTCCGACATTCAAGGCAATGATGAAAGTCGTTTGTTTGCAAGCACAGGGTCTCCAAGAGACGAGGCGCGCAGTTCAAGGCCTACACCATCATGTGAATTGTTGCGTCACACACAGGTGCGCATCCAAGAAAAAAAACACGACAATATCTCCAAATTATCGTAGGTAGGCATCCGATGGAAACTGAAACAAACCCAATGAAAGATCGGTGGAATGACTGAAGACATCAATCAACCAATATTATTACTGACAGGGATTAAATAGATGATGACGTCATAGTATCCCTTCAAATAGCTTGACTTTGATGGAGCAAGAGCCTACGACCATACCATGCTGAATATACCGGTTCTCGTCCGATCACCGAAGTCAAGCAGCATAGGGCTCGGTTAGTACTTGGATGGGAGACCGCCTGGGAATACCGGGTGTTGTAGGCATTTTTTGCTTCATGAAATGCCCCTTTATTCATTTTTTCATTTTAAGTCGTTGGTATTTGTTTTCCTTTATAGTATCACTTTTGTCTCCTTTTTTGTTGTCTTTTTCGTCTCCTTCGTCACCCTTTTTAATAGAGCAGGAATAAACTTTTCGCTTGATGTCCGACATTCAAGGCAATGATGAAAGTCGTTTGTTTGCAAGCACAGGGTCTCCAAGAGACGAGGCGCGCAGTTCAAGGCCTACACCATCATGTGAATTGTTGCGTCACACACAGGTGCGCATCCAAGAAAAAAAACACGACAATATCTCCAAATTATCGTAGGTAGGCATCCGATGGAAACTGAAACAAACCCAATGAAAGATCGGTGGAATGACTGAAGACATCAATCAACCAATATTATTACTGACAGGGATTAAATAGATGATGACGTCATAGTATCCCTTCAAATAGCTTGACTTTGATGGAGCAAGAGCCTACGACCATACCATGCTGAATATACCGGTTCTCGTCCGATCACCGAAGTCAAGCAGCATAGGGCTCGGTTAGTACTTGGATGGGAGACCGCCTGGGAATACCGGGTGTTGTAGGCATTTTTTGCTTCATGAAATGCCCCTTTATTCATTTTTTCATTTTAAGTCGTTGGTATTTGTTTTCCTTTATAGTATCACTTTTGTCTCCTTTTTTGTTGTCTTTTTCGTCTCCTTCGTCACCCTTTTTAATAGAGCAGGAATAAACTTTTCGCTTGATGTCCGACATTCAAGGCAATGATGAAAGTCGTTTGTTTGCAAGCACAGGGTCTCCAAGAGACGAGGCGCGCAGTTCAAGGCCTACACCATCATGTGAATTGTTGCGTCACACACAGGTGCGCATCCAAGAAAAAAAACACGACAATATCTCCAAATTATCGTAGGTAGGCATCCGATGGAAACTGAAACAAACCCAATGAAAGATCGGTGGAATGACTGAAGACATCAATCAACCAATATTATTACTGACAGGGATTAAATAGATGATGACGTCATAGTATCCCTTCAAATAGCTTGACTTTGATGGAGCAAGAGCCTACGACCATACCATGCTGAATATACCGGTTCTCGTCCGATCACCGAAGTCAAGCAGCATAGGGCTCGGTTAGTACTTGGATGGGAGACCGCCTGGGAATACCGGGTGTTGTAGGCATTTTTTGCTTCATGAAATGCCCCTTTATTCATTTTTTCATTTTAAGTCGTTGGTATTTGTTTTCCTTTATAGTATCACTTTTGTCTCCTTTTTTGTTGTCTTTTTCGTCTCCTTCGTCACCCTTTTTAATAGAGCAGGAATAAACTTTTCGCTTGATGTCCGACATTCAAGGCAATGATGAAAGTCGTTTGTTTGCAAGCACAGGGTCTCCAAGAGACGAGGCGCGCAGTTCAAGGCCTACACCATCATGTGAATTGTTGCGTCACACACAGGTGCGCATCCAAGAAAAAAAACACGACAATATCTCCAAATTATCGTAGGTAGGCATCCGATGGAAACTGAAACAAACCCAATGAAAGATCGGTGGAATGACTGAAGACATCAATCAACCAATATTATTACTGACAGGGATTAAATAGATGATGACGTCATAGTATCCCTTCAAATAGCTTGACTTTGATGGAGCAAGAGCCTACGACCATACCATGCTGAATATACCGGTTCTCGTCCGATCACCGAAGTCAAGCAGCATAGGGCTCGGTTAGTACTTGGATGGGAGACCGCCTGGGAATACCGGGTGTTGTAGGCATTTTTTGCTTCATGAAATGCCCCTTTATTCATTTTTTCATTTTAAGTCGTTGGTATTTGTTTTCCTTTATAGTATCACTTTTGTCTCCTTTTTTGTTGTCTTTTTCGTCTCCTTCGTCACCCTTTTTAATAGAGCAGGAATAAACTTTTCGCTTGATGTCCGACATTCAAGGCAATGATGAAAGTCGTTTGTTTGCAAGCACAGGGTCTCCAAGAGACGAGGCGCGCAGTTCAAGGCCTACACCATCATGTGAATTGTTGCGTCACACACAGGTGCGCATCCAAGAAAAAAAACACGACAATATCTCCAAATTATCGTAGGTAGGCATCCGATGGAAACTGAAACAAACCCAATGAAAGATCGGTGGAATGACTGAAGACATCAATCAACCAATATTATTACTGACAGGGATTAAATAGATGATGACGTCATAGTATCCCTTCAAATAGCTTGACTTTGATGGAGCAAGAGCCTACGACCATACCATGCTGAATATACCGGTTCTCGTCCGATCACCGAAGTCAAGCAGCATAGGGCTCGGTTAGTACTTGGATGGGAGACCGCCTGGGAATACCGGGTGTTGTAGGCATTTTTTGCTTCATGAAATGCCCCTTTATTCATTTTTTCATTTTAAGTCGTTGGTATTTGTTTTCCTTTATAGTATCACTTTTGTCTCCTTTTTTGTTGTCTTTTTCGTCTCCTTCGTCACCCTTTTTAATAGAGCAGGAATAAACTTTTCGCTTGATGTCCGACATTCAAGGCAATGATGAAAGTCGTTTGTTTGCAAGCACAGGGTCTCCAAGAGACGAGGCGCGCAGTTCAAGGCCTACACCATCATGTGAATTGTTGCGTCACACACAGGTGCGCATCCAAGAAAAAAAACACGACAATATCTCCAAATTATCGTAGGTAGGCATCCGATGGAAACTGAAACAAACCCAATGAAAGATCGGTGGAATGACTGAAGACATCAATCAACCAATATTATTACTGACAGGGATTAAATAGATGATGACGTCATAGTATCCCTTCAAATAGCTTGACTTTGATGGAGCAAGAGCCTACGACCATACCATGCTGAATATACCGGTTCTCGTCCGATCACCGAAGTCAAGCAGCATAGGGCTCGGTTAGTACTTGGATGGGAGACCGCCTGGGAATACCGGGTGTTGTAGGCATTTTTTGCTTCATGAAATGCCCCTTTATTCATTTTTTCATTTTAAGTCGTTGGTATTTGTTTTCCTTTATAGTATCACTTTTGTCTCCTTTTTTGTTGTCTTTTTCGTCTCCTTCGTCACCCTTTTTAATAGAGCAGGAATAAACTTTTCGCTTGATGTCCGACATTCAAGGCAATGATGAAAGTCGTTTGTTTGCAAGCACAGGGTCTCCAAGAGACGAGGCGCGCAGTTCAAGGCCTACACCATCATGTGAATTGTTGCGTCACACACAGGTGCGCATCCAAGAAAAAAAACACGACAATATCTCCAAATTATCGTAGGTAGGCATCCGATGGAAACTGAAACAAACCCAATGAAAGATCGGTGGAATGACTGAAGACATCAATCAACCAATATTATTACTGACAGGGATTAAATAGATGATGACGTCATAGTATCCCTTCAAATAGCTTGACTTTGATGGAGCAAGAGCCTACGACCATACCATGCTGAATATACCGGTTCTCGTCCGATCACCGAAGTCAAGCAGCATAGGGCTCGGTTAGTACTTGGATGGGAGACCGCCTGGGAATACCGGGTGTTGTAGGCATTTTTTGCTTCATGAAATGCCCCTTTATTCATTTTTTCATTTTAAGTCGTTGGTATTTGTTTTCCTTTATAGTATCACTTTTGTCTCCTTTTTTGTTGTCTTTTTCGTCTCCTTCGTCACCCTTTTTAATAGAGCAGGAATAAACTTTTCGCTTGATGTCCGACATTCAAGGCAATGATGAAAGTCGTTTGTTTGCAAGCACAGGGTCTCCAAGAGACGAGGCGCGCAGTTCAAGGCCTACACCATCATGTGAATTGTTGCGTCACACACAGGTGCGCATCCAAGAAAAAAAACACGACAATATCTCCAAATTATCGTAGGTAGGCATCCGATGGAAACTGAAACAAACCCAATGAAAGATCGGTGGAATGACTGAAGACATCAATCAACCAATATTATTACTGACAGGGATTAAATAGATGATGACGTCATAGTATCCCTTCAAATAGCTTGACTTTGATGGAGCAAGAGCCTACGACCATACCATGCTGAATATACCGGTTCTCGTCCGATCACCGAAGTCAAGCAGCATAGGGCTCGGTTAGTACTTGGATGGGAGACCGCCTGGGAATACCGGGTGTTGTAGGCATTTTTTGCTTCATGAAATGCCCCTTTATTCATTTTTTCATTTTAAGTCGTTGGTATTTGTTTTCCTTTATAGTATCACTTTTGTCTCCTTTTTTGTTGTCTTTTTCGTCTCCTTCGTCACCCTTTTTAATAGAGCAGGAATAAACTTTTCGCTTGATGTCCGACATTCAAGGCAATGATGAAAGTCGTTTGTTTGCAAGCACAGGGTCTCCAAGAGACGAGGCGCGCAGTTCAAGGCCTACACCATCATGTGAATTGTTGCGTCACACACAGGTGCGCATCCAAGAAAAAAAACACGACAATATCTCCAAATTATCGTAGGTAGGCATCCGATGGAAACTGAAACAAACCCAATGAAAGATCGGTGGAATGACTGAAGACATCAATCAACCAATATTATTACTGACAGGGATTAAATAGATGATGACGTCATAGTATCCCTTCAAATAGCTTGACTTTGATGGAGCAAGAGCCTACGACCATACCATGCTGAATATACCGGTTCTCGTCCGATCACCGAAGTCAAGCAGCATAGGGCTCGGTTAGTACTTGGATGGGAGACCGCCTGGGAATACCGGGTGTTGTAGGCATTTTTTGCTTCATGAAATGCCCCTTTATTCATTTTTTCATTTTAAGTCGTTGGTATTTGTTTTCCTTTATAGTATCACTTTTGTCTCCTTTTTTGTTGTCTTTTTCGTCTCCTTCGTCACCCTTTTTAATAGAGCAGGAATAAACTTTTCGCTTGATGTCCGACATTCAAGGCAATGATGAAAGTCGTTTGTTTGCAAGCACAGGGTCTCCAAGAGACGAGGCGCGCAGTTCAAGGCCTACACCATCATGTGAATTGTTGCGTCACACACAGGTGCGCATCCAAGAAAAAAAACACGACAATATCTCCAAATTATCGTAGGTAGGCATCCGATGGAAACTGAAACAAACCCAATGAAAGATCGGTGGAATGACTGAAGACATCAATCAACCAATATTATTACTGACAGGGATTAAATAGATGATGACGTCATAGTATCCCTTCAAATAGCTTGACTTTGATGGAGCAAGAGCCTACGACCATACCATGCTGAATATACCGGTTCTCGTCCGATCACCGAAGTCAAGCAGCATAGGGCTCGGTTAGTACTTGGATGGGAGACCGCCTGGGAATACCGGGTGTTGTAGGCATTTTTTGCTTCATGAAATGCCCCTTTATTCATTTTTTCATTTTAAGTCGTTGGTATTTGTTTTCCTTTATAGTATCACTTTTGTCTCCTTTTTTGTTGTCTTTTTCGTCTCCTTCGTCACCCTTTTTAATAGAGCAGGAATAAACTTTTCGCTTGATGTCCGACATTCAAGGCAATGATGAAAGTCGTTTGTTTGCAAGCACAGGGTCTCCAAGAGACGAGGCGCGCAGTTCAAGGCCTACACCATCATGTGAATTGTTGCGTCACACACAGGTGCGCATCCAAGAAAAAAAACACGACAATATCTCCAAATTATCGTAGGTAGGCATCCGATGGAAACTGAAACAAACCCAATGAAAGATCGGTGGAATGACTGAAGACATCAATCAACCAATATTATTACTGACAGGGATTAAATAGATGATGACGTCATAGTATCCCTTCAAATAGCTTGACTTTGATGGAGCAAGAGCCTACGACCATACCATGCTGAATATACCGGTTCTCGTCCGATCACCGAAGTCAAGCAGCATAGGGCTCGGTTAGTACTTGGATGGGAGACCGCCTGGGAATACCGGGTGTTGTAGGCATTTTTTGCTTCATGAAATGCCCCTTTATTCATTTTTTCATTTTAAGTCGTTGGTATTTGTTTTCCTTTATAGTATCACTTTTGTCTCCTTTTTTGTTGTCTTTTTCGTCTCCTTCGTCACCCTTTTTAATAGAGCAGGAATAAACTTTTCGCTTGATGTCCGACATTCAAGGCAATGATGAAAGTCGTTTGTTTGCAAGCACAGGGTCTCCAAGAGACGAGGCGCGCAGTTCAAGGCCTACACCATCATGTGAATTGTTGCGTCACACACAGGTGCGCATCCAAGAAAAAAAACACGACAATATCTCCAAATTATCGTAGGTAGGCATCCGATGGAAACTGAAACAAACCCAATGAAAGATCGGTGGAATGACTGAAGACATCAATCAACCAATATTATTACTGACAGGGATTAAATAGATGATGACGTCATAGTATCCCTTCAAATAGCTTGACTTTGATGGAGCAAGAGCCTACGACCATACCATGCTGAATATACCGGTTCTCGTCCGATCACCGAAGTCAAGCAGCATAGGGCTCGGTTAGTACTTGGATGGGAGACCGCCTGGGAATACCGGGTGTTGTAGGCATTTTTTGCTTCATGAAATGCCCCTTTATTCATTTTTTCATTTTAAGTCGTTGGTATTTGTTTTCCTTTATAGTATCACTTTTGTCTCCTTTTTTGTTGTCTTTTTCGTCTCCTTCGTCACCCTTTTTAATAGAGCAGGAATAAACTTTTCGCTTGATGTCCGACATTCAAGGCAATGATGAAAGTCGTTTGTTTGCAAGCACAGGGTCTCCAAGAGACGAGGCGCGCAGTTCAAGGCCTACACCATCATGTGAATTGTTGCGTCACACACAGGTGCGCATCCAAGAAAAAAAACACGACAATATCTCCAAATTATCGTAGGTAGGCATCCGATGGAAACTGAAACAAACCCAATGAAAGATCGGTGGAATGACTGAAGACATCAATCAACCAATATTATTACTGACAGGGATTAAATAGATGATGACGTCATAGTATCCCTTCAAATAGCTTGACTTTGATGGAGCAAGAGCCTACGACCATACCATGCTGAATATACCGGTTCTCGTCCGATCACCGAAGTCAAGCAGCATAGGGCTCGGTTAGTACTTGGATGGGAGACCGCCTGGGAATACCGGGTGTTGTAGGCATTTTTTGCTTCATGAAATGCCCCTTTATTCATTTTTTCATTTTAAGTCGTTGGTATTTGTTTTCCTTTATAGTATCACTTTTGTCTCCTTTTTTGTTGTCTTTTTCGTCTCCTTCGTCACCCTTTTTAATAGAGCAGGAATAAACTTTTCGCTTGATGTCCGACATTCAAGGCAATGATGAAAGTCGTTTGTTTGCAAGCACAGGGTCTCCAAGAGACGAGGCGCGCAGTTCAAGGCCTACACCATCATGTGAATTGTTGCGTCACACACAGGTGCGCATCCAAGAAAAAAAACACGACAATATCTCCAAATTATCGTAGGTAGGCATCCGATGGAAACTGAAACAAACCCAATGAAAGATCGGTGGAATGACTGAAGACATCAATCAACCAATATTATTACTGACAGGGATTAAATAGATGATGACGTCATAGTATCCCTTCAAATAGCTTGACTTTGATGGAGCAAGAGCCTACGACCATACCATGCTGAATATACCGGTTCTCGTCCGATCACCGAAGTCAAGCAGCATAGGGCTCGGTTAGTACTTGGATGGGAGACCGCCTGGGAATACCGGGTGTTGTAGGCATTTTTTGCTTCATGAAATGCCCCTTTATTCATTTTTTCATTTTAAGTCGTTGGTATTTGTTTTCCTTTATAGTATCACTTTTGTCTCCTTTTTTGTTGTCTTTTTCGTCTCCTTCGTCACCCTTTTTAATAGAGCAGGAATAAACTTTTCGCTTGATGTCCGACATTCAAGGCAATGATGAAAGTCGTTTGTTTGCAAGCACAGGGTCTCCAAGAGACGAGGCGCGCAGTTCAAGGCCTACACCATCATGTGAATTGTTGCGTCACACACAGGTGCGCATCCAAGAAAAAAAACACGACAATATCTCCAAATTATCGTAGGTAGGCATCCGATGGAAACTGAAACAAACCCAATGAAAGATCGGTGGAATGACTGAAGACATCAATCAACCAATATTATTACTGACAGGGATTAAATAGATGATGACGTCATAGTATCCCTTCAAATAGCTTGACTTTGATGGAGCAAGAGCCTACGACCATACCATGCTGAATATACCGGTTCTCGTCCGATCACCGAAGTCAAGCAGCATAGGGCTCGGTTAGTACTTGGATGGGAGACCGCCTGGGAATACCGGGTGTTGTAGGCATTTTTTGCTTCATGAAATGCCCCTTTATTCATTTTTTCATTTTAAGTCGTTGGTATTTGTTTTCCTTTATAGTATCACTTTTGTCTCCTTTTTTGTTGTCTTTTTCGTCTCCTTCGTCACCCTTTTTAATAGAGCAGGAATAAACTTTTCGCTTGATGTCCGACATTCAAGGCAATGATGAAAGTCGTTTGTTTGCAAGCACAGGGTCTCCAAGAGACGAGGCGCGCAGTTCAAGGCCTACACCATCATGTGAATTGTTGCGTCACACACAGGTGCGCATCCAAGAAAAAAAACACGACAATATCTCCAAATTATCGTAGGTAGGCATCCGATGGAAACTGAAACAAACCCAATGAAAGATCGGTGGAATGACTGAAGACATCAATCAACCAATATTATTACTGACAGGGATTAAATAGATGATGACGTCATAGTATCCCTTCAAATAGCTTGACTTTGATGGAGCAAGAGCCTACGACCATACCATGCTGAATATACCGGTTCTCGTCCGATCACCGAAGTCAAGCAGCATAGGGCTCGGTTAGTACTTGGATGGGAGACCGCCTGGGAATACCGGGTGTTGTAGGCATTTTTTGCTTCATGAAATGCCCCTTTATTCATTTTTTCATTTTAAGTCGTTGGTATTTGTTTTCCTTTATAGTATCACTTTTGTCTCCTTTTTTGTTGTCTTTTTCGTCTCCTTCGTCACCCTTTTTAATAGAGCAGGAATAAACTTTTCGCTTGATGTCCGACATTCAAGGCAATGATGAAAGTCGTTTGTTTGCAAGCACAGGGTCTCCAAGAGACGAGGCGCGCAGTTCAAGGCCTACACCATCATGTGAATTGTTGCGTCACACACAGGTGCGCATCCAAGAAAAAAAACACGACAATATCTCCAAATTATCGTAGGTAGGCATCCGATGGAAACTGAAACAAACCCAATGAAAGATCGGTGGAATGACTGAAGACATCAATCAACCAATATTATTACTGACAGGGATTAAATAGATGATGACGTCATAGTATCCCTTCAAATAGCTTGACTTTGATGGAGCAAGAGCCTACGACCATACCATGCTGAATATACCGGTTCTCGTCCGATCACCGAAGTCAAGCAGCATAGGGCTCGGTTAGTACTTGGATGGGAGACCGCCTGGGAATACCGGGTGTTGTAGGCATTTTTTGCTTCATGAAATGCCCCTTTATTCATTTTTTCATTTTAAGTCGTTGGTATTTGTTTTCCTTTATAGTATCACTTTTGTCTCCTTTTTTGTTGTCTTTTTCGTCTCCTTCGTCACCCTTTTTAATAGAGCAGGAATAAACTTTTCGCTTGATGTCCGACATTCAAGGCAATGATGAAAGTCGTTTGTTTGCAAGCACAGGGTCTCCAAGAGACGAGGCGCGCAGTTCAAGGCCTACACCATCATGTGAATTGTTGCGTCACACACAGGTGCGCATCCAAGAAAAAAAACACGACAATATCTCCAAATTATCGTAGGTAGGCATCCGATGGAAACTGAAACAAACCCAATGAAAGATCGGTGGAATGACTGAAGACATCAATCAACCAATATTATTACTGACAGGGATTAAATAGATGATGACGTCATAGTATCCCTTCAAATAGCTTGACTTTGATGGAGCAAGAGCCTACGACCATACCATGCTGAATATACCGGTTCTCGTCCGATCACCGAAGTCAAGCAGCATAGGGCTCGGTTAGTACTTGGATGGGAGACCGCCTGGGAATACCGGGTGTTGTAGGCATTTTTTGCTTCATGAAATGCCCCTTTATTCATTTTTTCATTTTAAGTCGTTGGTATTTGTTTTCCTTTATAGTATCACTTTTGTCTCCTTTTTTGTTGTCTTTTTCGTCTCCTTCGTCACCCTTTTTAATAGAGCAGGAATAAACTTTTCGCTTGATGTCCGACATTCAAGGCAATGATGAAAGTCGTTTGTTTGCAAGCACAGGGTCTCCAAGAGACGAGGCGCGCAGTTCAAGGCCTACACCATCATGTGAATTGTTGCGTCACACACAGGTGCGCATCCAAGAAAAAAAACACGACAATATCTCCAAATTATCGTAGGTAGGCATCCGATGGAAACTGAAACAAACCCAATGAAAGATCGGTGGAATGACTGAAGACATCAATCAACCAATATTATTACTGACAGGGATTAAATAGATGATGACGTCATAGTATCCCTTCAAATAGCTTGACTTTGATGGAGCAAGAGCCTACGACCATACCATGCTGAATATACCGGTTCTCGTCCGATCACCGAAGTCAAGCAGCATAGGGCTCGGTTAGTACTTGGATGGGAGACCGCCTGGGAATACCGGGTGTTGTAGGCATTTTTTGCTTCATGAAATGCCCCTTTATTCATTTTTTCATTTTAAGTCGTTGGTATTTGTTTTCCTTTATAGTATCACTTTTGTCTCCTTTTTTGTTGTCTTTTTCGTCTCCTTCGTCACCCTTTTTAATAGAGCAGGAATAAACTTTTCGCTTGATGTCCGACATTCAAGGCAATGATGAAAGTCGTTTGTTTGCAAGCACAGGGTCTCCAAGAGACGAGGCGCGCAGTTCAAGGCCTACACCATCATGTGAATTGTTGCGTCACACACAGGTGCGCATCCAAGAAAAAAAACACGACAATATCTCCAAATTATCGTAGGTAGGCATCCGATGGAAACTGAAACAAACCCAATGAAAGATCGGTGGAATGACTGAAGACATCAATCAACCAATATTATTACTGACAGGGATTAAATAGATGATGACGTCATAGTATCCCTTCAAATAGCTTGACTTTGATGGAGCAAGAGCCTACGACCATACCATGCTGAATATACCGGTTCTCGTCCGATCACCGAAGTCAAGCAGCATAGGGCTCGGTTAGTACTTGGATGGGAGACCGCCTGGGAATACCGGGTGTTGTAGGCATTTTTTGCTTCATGAAATGCCCCTTTATTCATTTTTTCATTTTAAGTCGTTGGTATTTGTTTTCCTTTATAGTATCACTTTTGTCTCCTTTTTTGTTGTCTTTTTCGTCTCCTTCGTCACCCTTTTTAATAGAGCAGGAATAAACTTTTCGCTTGATGTCCGACATTCAAGGCAATGATGAAAGTCGTTTGTTTGCAAGCACAGGGTCTCCAAGAGACGAGGCGCGCAGTTCAAGGCCTACACCATCATGTGAATTGTTGCGTCACACACAGGTGCGCATCCAAGAAAAAAAACACGACAATATCTCCAAATTATCGTAGGTAGGCATCCGATGGAAACTGAAACAAACCCAATGAAAGATCGGTGGAATGACTGAAGACATCAATCAACCAATATTATTACTGACAGGGATTAAATAGATGATGACGTCATAGTATCCCTTCAAATAGCTTGACTTTGATGGAGCAAGAGCCTACGACCATACCATGCTGAATATACCGGTTCTCGTCCGATCACCGAAGTCAAGCAGCATAGGGCTCGGTTAGTACTTGGATGGGAGACCGCCTGGGAATACCGGGTGTTGTAGGCATTTTTTGCTTCATGAAATGCCCCTTTATTCATTTTTTCATTTTAAGTCGTTGGTATTTGTTTTCCTTTATAGTATCACTTTTGTCTCCTTTTTTGTTGTCTTTTTCGTCTCCTTCGTCACCCTTTTTAATAGAGCAGGAATAAACTTTTCGCTTGATGTCCGACATTCAAGGCAATGATGAAAGTCGTTTGTTTGCAAGCACAGGGTCTCCAAGAGACGAGGCGCGCAGTTCAAGGCCTACACCATCATGTGAATTGTTGCGTCACACACAGGTGCGCATCCAAGAAAAAAAACACGACAATATCTCCAAATTATCGTAGGTAGGCATCCGATGGAAACTGAAACAAACCCAATGAAAGATCGGTGGAATGACTGAAGACATCAATCAACCAATATTATTACTGACAGGGATTAAATAGATGATGACGTCATAGTATCCCTTCAAATAGCTTGACTTTGATGGAGCAAGAGCCTACGACCATACCATGCTGAATATACCGGTTCTCGTCCGATCACCGAAGTCAAGCAGCATAGGGCTCGGTTAGTACTTGGATGGGAGACCGCCTGGGAATACCGGGTGTTGTAGGCATTTTTTGCTTCATGAAATGCCCCTTTATTCATTTTTTCATTTTAAGTCGTTGGTATTTGTTTTCCTTTATAGTATCACTTTTGTCTCCTTTTTTGTTGTCTTTTTCGTCTCCTTCGTCACCCTTTTTAATAGAGCAGGAATAAACTTTTCGCTTGATGTCCGACATTCAAGGCAATGATGAAAGTCGTTTGTTTGCAAGCACAGGGTCTCCAAGAGACGAGGCGCGCAGTTCAAGGCCTACACCATCATGTGAATTGTTGCGTCACACACAGGTGCGCATCCAAGAAAAAAAACACGACAATATCTCCAAATTATCGTAGGTAGGCATCCGATGGAAACTGAAACAAACCCAATGAAAGATCGGTGGAATGACTGAAGACATCAATCAACCAATATTATTACTGACAGGGATTAAATAGATGATGACGTCATAGTATCCCTTCAAATAGCTTGACTTTGATGGAGCAAGAGCCTACGACCATACCATGCTGAATATACCGGTTCTCGTCCGATCACCGAAGTCAAGCAGCATAGGGCTCGGTTAGTACTTGGATGGGAGACCGCCTGGGAATACCGGGTGTTGTAGGCATTTTTTGCTTCATGAAATGCCCCTTTATTCATTTTTTCATTTTAAGTCGTTGGTATTTGTTTTCCTTTATAGTATCACTTTTGTCTCCTTTTTTGTTGTCTTTTTCGTCTCCTTCGTCACCCTTTTTAATAGAGCAGGAATAAACTTTTCGCTTGATGTCCGACATTCAAGGCAATGATGAAAGTCGTTTGTTTGCAAGCACAGGGTCTCCAAGAGACGAGGCGCGCAGTTCAAGGCCTACACCATCATGTGAATTGTTGCGTCACACACAGGTGCGCATCCAAGAAAAAAAACACGACAATATCTCCAAATTATCGTAGGTAGGCATCCGATGGAAACTGAAACAAACCCAATGAAAGATCGGTGGAATGACTGAAGACATCAATCAACCAATATTATTACTGACAGGGATTAAATAGATGATGACGTCATAGTATCCCTTCAAATAGCTTGACTTTGATGGAGCAAGAGCCTACGACCATACCATGCTGAATATACCGGTTCTCGTCCGATCACCGAAGTCAAGCAGCATAGGGCTCGGTTAGTACTTGGATGGGAGACCGCCTGGGAATACCGGGTGTTGTAGGCATTTTTTGCTTCATGAAATGCCCCTTTATTCATTTTTTCATTTTAAGTCGTTGGTATTTGTTTTCCTTTATAGTATCACTTTTGTCTCCTTTTTTGTTGTCTTTTTCGTCTCCTTCGTCACCCTTTTTAATAGAGCAGGAATAAACTTTTCGCTTGATGTCCGACATTCAAGGCAATGATGAAAGTCGTTTGTTTGCAAGCACAGGGTCTCCAAGAGACGAGGCGCGCAGTTCAAGGCCTACACCATCATGTGAATTGTTGAGTCACACACAGGTGCGCATCCAAGAAAAAAAACACGACAATATCTCCAAATTATCGTAGGTAGGCATCCGATGGAAACTGAAACAAACCCAATGAAAGATCGGTGGAATGACTGAAGACATCAATCAACCAATATTATTACTGACAGGGATTAAATAGATGATGACGTCATAGTATCCCTTCAAATAGCTTGACTTTGATGGAGCAAGAGCCTACGACCATACCATGCTGAATATACCGGTTCTCGTCCGATCACCGAAGTCAAGCAGCATAGGGCTCGGTTAGTACTTGGATGGGAGACCGCCTGGGAATACCGGGTGTTGTAGGCATTTTTTGCTTCATGAAATGCCCCTTTATTCATTTTTTCATTTTAAGTCGTTGGTATTTGTTTTCCTTTATAGTATCACTTTTGTCTCCTTTTTTGTTGTCTTTTTCGTCTCCTTCGTCACCCTTTTTAATAGAGCAGGAATAAACTTTTCGCTTGATGTCCGACATTCAAGGCAATGATGAAAGTCGTTTGTTTGCAAGCACAGGGTCTCCAAGAGACGAGGCGCGCAGTTCAAGGCCTACACCATCATGTGAATTGTTGCGTCACACACAGGTGCGCATCCAAGAAAAAAAAACACGACAATATCTCCAAATTATCGTAGGTAGGCATCCGATGGAAAACTGAAACAAACCCAATGAAAGATCGGTGGAATGACTGAAGACATCAATCAACCAATATTATTACTGACAGGGATTAAATAGATGATGACGTCATAGTATCCCTTCAAATAGCTTGACTTTGATGGAGCAAGAGCCTACGACCATACCATGCTGAATATACCGGTTCTCGTCCGATCACCGAAGTCAAGCAGCATAGGGCTCGGTTAGTACTTGGATGGGAGACCGCCTGGGAATACCGGGTGTTGTAGGCATTTTTTGCTTCATGAAATGCCCCTTTATTCATTTTTTCATTTTAAGTCGTTGGTATTTGTTTTCCTTTATAGTATCACTTTTGTCTCCTTTTTTGTTGTCTTTTTCGTCTCCTTCGTCACCCTTTTTAATAGAGCAGGAATAAACTTTTCGCTTGATGTCCGACATTCAAGGCAATGATGAAAGTCGTTTGTTTGCAAGCACAGGGTCTCCAAGAGACGAGGCGCGCAGTTCAAGGCCTACACCATCATGTGAATTGTTGCGTCACACACAGGTGCGCATCCAAGAAAAAAAACACGACAATATCTCCAAATTATCGTAGGTAGGCATCCGATGGAAACTGAAACAAACCCAATGAAAGATCGGTGGAATGACTGAAGACATCAATCAACCAATATTATTACTGACAGGGATTAAATAGATGATGACGTCATAGTATCCCTTCAAATAGCTTGACTTTGATGGAGCAAGAGCCTACGACCATACCATGCTGAATATACCGGTTCTCGTCCGATCACCGAAGTCAAGCAGCATAGGGCTCGGTTAGTACTTGGATGGGAGACCGCCTGGGAATACCGGGTGTTGTAGGCATTTTTTGCTTCATGAAATGCCCCTTTATTCATTTTTTCATTTTAAGTCGTTGGTATTTGTTTTCCTTTATAGTATCACTTTTGTCTCCTTTTTTGTTGTCTTTTTCGTCTCCTTCGTCACCCTTTTTAATAGAGCAGGAATAAACTTTTCGCTTGATGTCCGACATTCAAGGCAATGATGAAAGTCGTTTGTTTGCAAGCACAGGGTCTCCAAGAGACGAGGCGCGCAGTTCAAGGCCTACACCATCATGTGAATTGTTGCGTCACACACAGGTGCGCATCCAAGAAAAAAAACACGACAATATCTCCAAATTATCGTAGGTAGGCATCCGATGGAAACTGAAACAAACCCAATGAAAGATCGGTGGAATGACTGAAGACATCAATCAACCAATATTATTACTGACAGGGATAAATAGATGATGACGTCATAGTATCCCTTCAAATAGCTTGACTTTGATGGAGCAAGAGCCTACGACCATACCATGCTGAATATACCGGTTCTCGTCCGATCACCGAAGTCAAGCAGCATAGGGCTCGGTTAGTACTTGGATGGGAGACCGCCTGGGAATACCGGGTGTTGTAGGCATTTTTTGCTTCATGAAATGCCCCTTTATTCATTTTTTCATTTTAAGTCGTTGGTATTTGTTTTCCTTTATAGTATCACTTTTGTCTCCTTTTTTGTTGTCTTTTTCGTCTCCTTCGTCACCCTTTTTAATAGAGCAGGAATAAACTTTTCGCTTGATGTCCGACATTCAAGGCAATGATGAAAGTCGTTTGTTTGCAAGCACAGGGTCTCCAAGAGACGAGGCGCGCAGTTCAAGGCCTACACCATCATGTGAATTGTTGCGTCACACACAGGTGCGCATCCAAGAAAAAAACACGACAATATCTCCAAATTATCGTAGGTAGGCATCCGATGGAAACTGAAACAAACCCAATGAAAGATCGGTGGAATGACTGAAGACATCAATCAACCAATATTATTACTGACAGGGATTAAATAGATGATGACGTCATAGTATCCCTTCAAATAGCTTGACTTTGATGGAGCAAGAGCCTACGACCATACCATGCTGAATATACCGGTTCTCGTCCGATCACCGAAGTCAAGCAGCATAGGGCTCGGTTAGTACTTGGATGGGAGACCGCCTGGGAATACCGGGTGTTGTAGGCATTTTTTGCTTCATGAAATGCCCCTTTAATCATTTTTTCATTTTAAGTCGTTGGTATTTGTTTTCCTTTATAGTATCACTTTTGTCTCCTTTTTTGTTGTCTTTTTCGTCTCCTTCGTCACCCTTTTTAATAGAGCAGGAATAAACTTTTCGCTTGATGTCCGACATTCAAGGCAATGATGAAAGTCGTTTGTTTGCAAGCACAGGGTCTCCAAGAGACGAGGCGCGCAGTTCAAGGCCTACACCATCATGTGAATTGTTGCGTCACACACAGGTGCGCATCCAAGAAAAAAACACGACAATATCTCCAAATTATCGTAGGTAGGCATCCGATGGAAACTGAAACAAACCCAATGAAAGATCGGTGGAATGACTGAAGACATCAATCAACCAATATTATTACTGACAGGGATTAAATAGATGATGACGTCATAGTATCCCTTCAAATAGCTTGACTTTGATGGAGCAAGAGCCTACGACCATACCATGCTGAATATACCGGTTCTCGTCCGATCACCGAAGTCAAGCAGCATAGGGCTCGGTTAGTACTTGGATGGGAGACCGCCTGGGAATACCGGGTGTTGTAGGCATTTTTTGCTTCATGAAATGCCCCTTTATTCATTTTTTCATTTTAAGTCGTTGGTATTTGTTTTCCTTTATAGTATCACTTTTGTCTCCTTTTTTGTTGTCTTTTTCGTCTCCTTCGTCACCCTTTTTAATAGAGCAGGAATAAACTTTTCGCTTGATGTCCGACATTCAAGGCAATGATGAAAGTCGTTTGTTTGCAAGCACAGGGTCTCCAAGAGACGAGGCGCGCAGTTCAAGGCCTACACCATCATGTGAATTGTTGCGTCACACACAGGTGCGCATCCAAGAAAAAAAAACACGACAATATCTCCAAATTATCGTAGGTAGGCATCCGATGGAAACTGAAACAAACCCAATGAAAGATCGGTGGAATGACTGAAGACATCAATCAACCAATATTATTACTGACAGGGATTAAATAGATGATGACGTCATAGTATCCCTTCAAATAGCTTGACTTTGATGGAGCAAGAGCCTACGACCATACCATGCTGAATATACCGGTTCTCGTCCGATCACCGAAGTCAAGCAGCATAGGGCTCGGTTAGTACTTGGATGGGAGACCGCCTGGGAATACCGGGTGTTGTAGGCATTTTTTGCTTCATGAAATGCCCCTTTATTCATTTTTTCATTTTAAGTCGTTGGTATTTGTTTTCCTTTATAGTATCACTTTTGTCTCCTTTTTTGTTGTCTTTTTCGTCTCCTTCGTCACCCTTTTTAATAGAGCAGGAATAAACTTTTCGCTTGATGTCCGACATTCAAGGCAATGATGAAAGTCGTTTGTTTGCAAGCACAGGGTCTCCAAGAGACGAGGCGCGCAGTTCAAGGCCCTACACCATCATGTGAATTGTTGCGTCACACACAGGTGCGCATCCAAGAAAAAAAACACGACAATATCTCCAAATTATCGTAGGTAGGCATCCGATGGAAACTGAAACAAACCCAATGAAAGATCGGTGGAATGACTGAAGACATCAATCAACCAATATTATTACTGACAGGGATTAAATAGATGATGACGTCATAGTATCCCTTCAAATAGCTTGACTTTGATGGAGCAAGAGCCTACGACCATACCATGCTGAATATACCGGTTCTCGTCCGATCACCGAAGTCAAGCAGCATAGGGCTCGGTTAGTACTTGGATGGGAGACCGCCTGGGAATACCGGGTGTTGTAGGCATTTTTTGCTTCATGAAATGCCCCTTTATTCATTTTTTCATTTTAAGTCGTTGGTATTTGTTTTCCTTTATAGTATCACTTTTGTCTCCTTTTTTGTTGTCTTTTTCGTCTCCTTCGTCACCCTTTTTAATAGAGCAGGAATAAACTTTTCGCTTGATGTCCGACATTCAAGGCAATGATGAAAGTCGTTTGTTTGCAAGCACAGGGTCTCCAAGAGACGAGGCGCGCAGTTCAAGGCCTACACCATCATGTGAATTGTTGCGTCACACACAGGTGCGCATCCAAGAAAAAAAACACGACAATATCTCCAAATTATCGTAGGTAGGCATCCGATGGAAACTGAAACAAACCCAATGAAAGATCGGTGGAATGACTGAAGACATCAATCAACCAATATTATTACTGACAGGGATTAAATAGATGATGACGTCATAGTATCCCTTCAAATAGCTTGACTTTGATGGAGCAAGAGCCTACGACCATACCATGCTGAATATACCGGTTCTCGTCCGATCACCGAAGTCAAGCAGCATAGGGCTCGGTTAGTACTTGGATGGGAGACCGCCTGGGAATACCGGGTGTTGTAGGCATTTTTTGCTTCATGAAATGCCCCTTTATTCATTTTTTCATTTTAAGTCGTTGGTATTTGTTTTCCTTTATAGTATCACTTTTGTCTCCTTTTTTGTTGTCTTTTTCGTCTCCTTCGTCACCCTTTTTAATAGAGCAGGAATAAACTTTTCGCTTGATGTCCGACATTCAAGGCAATGATGAAAGTCGTTTGTTTGCAAGCACAGGGTCTCCAAGAGACGAGGCGCGCAGTTCAAGGCCTACACCATCATGTGAAATTGTTGCGTCACACACAGGTGCGCATCCAAGAAAAAAAACACGACAATATCTCCAAATTATCGTAGGTAGGCATCCGATGGAAACTGAAACAAACCCAATGAAAGATCGGTGGAATGACTGAAGACATCAATCAACCAATATTATTACTGACAGGGATTAAATAGATGATGACGTCATAGTATCCCTTCAAATAGCTTGACTTTGATGGAGCAAGAGCCTACGACCATACCATGCTGAATATACCGGTTCTCGTCCGATCACCGAAGTCAAGCAGCATAGGGCTCGGTTAGTACTTGGATGGGAGACCGCCTGGGAATACCGGGTGTTGTAGGCATTTTTTGCTTCATGAAATGCCCCTTTATTCATTTTTTCATTTTAAGTCGTTGGTATTTGTTTTCCTTTATAGTATCACTTTTGTCTCCTTTTTTGTTGTCTTTTTCGTCTCCTTCGTCACCCTTTTTAATAGAGCAGGAATAAACTTTTCGCTTGATGTCCGACATTCAAGGCAATGATGAAAGTCGTTTGTTTGCAAGCACAGGGTCTCCAAGAGACGAGGCGCGCAGTTCAAGGCCTACACCATCATGTGAATTGTTGCGTCACACACAGGTGCGCATCCAAGAAAAAAAACACGACAATATCTCCAAATTATCGTAGGTAGGCATCCGATGGAAACTGAAACAAACCCAATGAAAGATCGGTGGAATGACTGAAGACATCAATCAACCAATATTATTACTGACAGGGATTAAATAGATGATGACGTCATAGTATCCCTTCAAATAGCTTGACTTTGATGGAGCAAGAGCCTACGACCATACCATGCTGAATATACCGGTTCTCGTCCGATCACCGAAGTCAAGCAGCATAGGGCTCGGTTAGTACTTGGATGGGAGACCGCCTGGGAATACCGGGTGTTGTAGGCATTTTTTGCTTCATGAAATGCCCCTTTATTCATTTTTTCATTTTAAGTCGTTGGTATTTGTTTTCCTTTATAGTATCACTTTTGTCTCCTTTTTTGTTGTCTTTTTCGTCTCCTTCGTCACCCTTTTTAATAGAGCAGGAATAAACTTTTCGCTTGATGTCGACAATTCAAGGCAATGATGAAAGTCGTTTGTTTGCAAGCACAGGGTCTCCAAGAGACGAGGCGCGCAGTTCAAGGCCTACACCATCATGTGAATTGTTGCGTCACACACAGGTGCGCATCCAAGAAAAAAAACACGACAATATCTCCAAATTATCGTAGGTAGGCATCCGATGGAAACTGAAACAAACCCAATGAAAGATCGGTGGAATGACTGAAGACATCAATCAACCAATATTATTACTGACAGGGATTAAATAGATGATGACGTCATAGTATCCCTTCAAATAGCTAGACTTTGAGGAGCAAGAGCCTACGACCATACCATGCTGAATATACCGGTTCTCGTCCGATCACCGAAGTCAAGCAGCATAGGGCTCGGTTAGTACTTGGATGGAGACCCGCCTGGGAATACCGGGTGTTGTAGGCATTTTTTGCTTCATGAAATGCCCCTTTATTCATGTTTTCATTTTAAGTCGTTGGATTTTGTTTTCCTTTATAGTATCACTTTTGTCTCCTTTTTTGTTGTCTTTTTCGTCTCCTTCGTCACCCTTTTTAATAGAGCAGGAATAAACTTTTCGCTTGATGTCCGACATTCAAGGCAATGATGAAAGTCGTTTGTTTGCAAGCACAGGGTCTCCAAGAGACGAGGCGCGCAGTTCAAGGCCTACACCATCATGTGAATTGTTGCGTCACACACAGGTGCGCATCCAAGAAAAAAAACACGACAATATCTCCAAATTATCGTAGGTAGGCATCCGATGGAAACTGAAACAAACCCAATGAAAGATCGGTGGAATGACTGAAGACATCAATCAACCAATATTATTACTGACAGGGATTAAATAGATGATGACGTCATAGTATCCCTTCAAATAGCTTGACTTTGATGGAGCAAGAGCCTACGACCATACCATGCTGAATATACCGGTTCTCGTCCGATCACCGAAGTCAAGCAGCATAGGGCTCGGTTAGTACTTGGATGGGAGACCGCCTGGGAATACCGGGTGTTGTAGGCATTTTTTGCTTCATGAAATGCCCCTTTATTCATTTTTTCATTTTAAGTCGTTGGTATTTGTTTTCCTTTATAGTATCACTTTTGTCTCCTTTTTTGTTGTCTTTTTCGTCTCCTTCGTCACCCTTTTTAATAGAGCAGGAATAAACTTTTCGCTTGATGTCCGACATTCAAGGCAATGATGAAAGTCGTTTGTTTGCAAGCACAGGGTCTCCAAGAGACGAGGCGCGCAGTTCAAGGCCTACACCATCATGTGAATTGTTGCGTCACACACAGGTGCGCATCCAAGAAAAAAAACACGACAATATCTCCAAATTATCGTAGGTAGGCATCCGATGGAAACTGAAACAAACCCAATGAAAGATCGGTGGAATGACTGAAGACATCAATCAACCAATATTATTACTGACAGGGATTAAATAGATGATGACGTCATAGTATCCCTTCAAATAGCTTGACTTTGATGGAGCAAGAGCCTACGACCATACCATGCTGAATATACCGGTTCTCGTCCGATCACCGAAGTCAAGCAGCATAGGGCTCGGTTAGTACTTGGATGGGAGACCGCCTGGGAATACCGGGTGTTGTAGGCATTTTTTGCTTCATGAAATGCCCCTTTATTCATTTTTTCATTTTAAGTCGTTGGTATTTGTTTTCCTTTATAGTATCACTTTTGTCTCCTTTTTTGTTGTCTTTTTCGTCTCCTTCGTCACCCTTTTTAATAGAGCAGGAATAAACTTTTCGCTTGATGTCCGACATTCAAGGCAATGATGAAAGTCGTTTGTTTGCAAGCACAGGGTCTCCAAGAGACGAGGCGCGCA
>NW_026974408.1:17500-28092 GCF_037042905.1 Lytechinus pictus | reverse complement strand
TAAAAAAAATTAATAAAAAATGGGGATGGGGGAAAAAATGAGAAGCCATTACAAATATTTTTTAACAGCTGTACGTAGCAACAGTTTAAGCCGATTGAGCAAATAATTTTCACTCACCTTTTGGGGATGGTGCATATTTCTATTTTTATAACCTTAATTTCGTTTGTATTATTATTTTTTCAGTAGAAACATATTCTTTAATCAGGCATACCGGTATTCAATGGGAAGGGGTATATGGTTTAACCACTGTCAAAAAAAAAAAAGTAAGAAAACGGTAAAAGTTATATCTGGAAAAAAGGTGTGAGAAAAGTCCTTTATTTTGTTTGCCAAAATGTTTGAAAAATTCACATTTCATATCAATGAAATGCCTTCCCAAAGTATTTTCTTTATGAAGAGTGATTTAAGAAGTCATTTATAAACAAAAAAGAAAGAAACTGTCTGCTTATTTTTTGCTAGAAAAGACACAGCTTCGAAAGAAACCAAGTATCAACATACATACAAATGCACATGTGGGACTGTGATGTACTCACCTATGTGTTTTAATGTGTATTAATACATTTGGAAATCGGTCTTTTTGAGTCAAAAGAGAGGTCATAATTCCTGTTTTTAATGCTTGCAAATAATCAGTTTACACCAGATTTGAGTAATCTGGACTGTAGAAGGGCATTTCATTGGTGTAAAATGTGACTTTGACATAGATTTTCAAAGTTCTGTGGAAGATTTCTTAGCAGCAACATTTCGTATCGTACGTAGCTCCCCGAATCTTAATACGCTGCTAGCGCACAGATAGCTACATGTATAGCTGCTGTGGTTTCATGCAAAGCTCACGCCAGCCGGCCGGCAGGATAATAGCTACTGTATGCTATAGCGGTAAGCCTATGTACTGTCATGTGTGTGTGTATTTGTGTGTAGATCAACAAAAAGGACGCATGACGAATTGGTTGCAATTTGAACTGTATAAAGTTGATAAATGCGTGAAAAATCGGGAGAAAAATTGCGCTACTTTGAAAATTATTGGTTGCCCGATTCGGGCCACCAAAACTTAACATTTTTCAATAATGATTGCCCGAGGTGGATTTCTGTATGTCGAGCCTTGCCATAGCTATATTTTCAAAAAATCGTATTTTATCTATAAAAATCCTAGTGTCGTATTTTAAGTGAAAAATCGTACGGAATACGACAAAATCGTACTATTTGGCAGCTCTGTATATGTTACCATGTATCAAAGCACAAAGTAACAGTGCTATATAATGAAACATATTGTTATTACGTAAGAAACTTACACAGTCTTTGTTTGTACTGGACTTGACACACAAGATGACACCCAGACTAGAGAGTGGTAGGCTTGGAGGATGGTGCATGTTTCTGGTATTACATCACAGGTTAACTTCTTAATACATTCAGCAGACCATGGTAGCTGAGATGGGGTAAGAATGGTAAGGTAAATAAGATTGGTATCGTATCTCGGGTTAACTTCTTAATGCATTCAGCAGACCATGGTTGCTGAGATGGGCTAAGAATGGTAAGGTAAATAAGATTGGTATCGTATCTCGGGTTAACTTCTTAATGCATTCAGCTGACCATGGTAGCTGAGATGGGGTAAGAATGGTAAGGTAAATAAGATTGGTATCGTATCTCGGGTTAACTTCTTAATGCATTCAGCAGACCATGGTAGCTGAGATGGGGTAAGAATGGTAAGGTAAATAAGATTGGTATCGTATCTCGGGTTAACTTCTTAATGCTTTCAGCAGACCATGGTACCCGAGATGGGGTAAGAATGGTCAGGTATATAATATTGGTATCGTATCTTAGGTTAACTTCTTAATGCATTCAGCTGATCATGGTAGCTAAGATGGGGTTAGAATCGTGAATAAATGCAGTCTTACCTTCAACTAAATTTTACAGATTGCTAAATTTCAAGTGCATCCACAGGGGGCATAACTACAAACAATCATCAAACTCTAAATTAATCTTTAATGCTGCTATGACAATTACACAATTTTTGGTTCCAGCATTGGCACAATTCAATTGTGCCTATTCATAACAATGTGTGTACCAGAAGAAAAGTGCAAATAAGTCTTTAAAGGACAAGTCCACCCCAACAAAAACTTGATTTGAATGAAAAGAGAAAAATTTAACAAGCATAACACTGAAAATTTCATCAAAATCGGATGTAAAATAAGAAAGTTATTACATTTTAAAGTTTTGCTTCATTTCACAAAACAGTTATATGCACATCTCGGTCGGTATGCAAATGAGGGAACTGATGACATCACTCACTCACTATTTCTTTTGTATTTTATTATATGAAAAATGAAATATTTTGATTTACTCGTCATTGTCATGTGAAATGAAGTTTCATTCTTCCCTGAACACATGGAATTCCATTATTTTAACATTTTGTGCTTCAGGCAAGGAGGTCCTAATCATCAAATTCGTAGAAATTGAAATATTGTATAATTCAAACAATAAAAAACAAAAGAAATAGTGAGTGAGTGAATTCATCGACTCTCTCATTTGGATGTAACTGGCTCGTTCATATAACTATTTTGTTAAAATTAAGCAAAACTTTGAAATGTCATAACTTTCTTATTTTACATCCGATTTTGTTGAAATTTTCAGCATTGTGATTGTCTGATTTTTCTCTATTGATTTAAGTCAACATTTTCCTGAGGTGGACTTGACCTTTAAGTTTAGCAACTACATCATATAAACCTAACTATTTTACCTTACTCAGGGAGTGGAGAATGATCATTGTAACTTACCTGTGATTCTAGTATAAAGATCAGACACTCAAGAAAAAGAAACTGCATGAATTCTAGTTGGAAGAATCTTGCAGCACAGAATGAACATATTTTATCTTATTCAGGGAGTGGGGAATGTGCACTTTTGCTCACTTCTTATTCTAGTTTCAAGATCAAGTACTCAAGGTCCAGAAGTATGAATTAATCTTTATCATTTGGCAACATAATGTGAACCTATCTCAACTTACCCTGGGAGAGGAGAATGTGCACTGTAACTCACCTGTGATTCTAGTCACAAGGCCAGACACACAAGAACAAGAAACTGCATCTTGCAGCACAGTATGAACATATTTTAACTTACTCAGGGAGTGGGGAATGTGCACTTTTGCTCACTTCTTATTCTAGTTTCAAGATCAAGTACTCAAGGACCAGAAGTATGATTTATTCTTTATCATTTGGCAACATAATGTGAACCTATCTCAACTTACCCAGGGAGTGGAAAATGCTCATTGTAACTCACCTGTGATTCTAGTCACAAGGTCAGACACTCAAGAACAAGAAACTGCATCTTGCAGCACAGTATGAACATATTTTAACTTACTCAGGGAGTGGAGAATGTGCACTTTTGCTCACTTCTTATTCTAGTTTCAAGATCAATTACTCAAGGACCAGAAGAAAACTATGAATTAATCTTTATCATTTGGCAACATAATGTGAACCTATCTCAACTTACCCAGGGAGAGGAGAATGTGCAATGTAACTCACCTGTGATTCTAGTCTCAAGATCATACACTCAAGGACCAGAAGAAACTGCATGAATTCTAGCCTGAGTTGGGAGAACCTTGCGAAGCCGGCAGCCACGCAGACTACAGAGAGGTCACTACTCAGAGTATGGTGTATGGGACTATGGGCAATGCCTTGGCCAAGATGACCTAAAAATTCAACAACAACAAAAATGAAAATAAGTTATATCCCACATATTAAAAATAGTGTATCCTATTGTCAAAGCAAAAATACCTCATTTGATAAAATGTAAAAACACTGTTGACTGCAAAATATTTCTTCTAAATTGTTATAATCTTTTTACGCTTCAATGGATGCTTGCTGCACATTTTCATCAAGGATAATTATTTGGTTGATATGAGTTAGCAATTATTTCCTCAGTTATAAATATATATACCTTTCCATAGACTTTTCAATTTTGATAAATCCCCCCCCCCCCTTGTTCCAATCTCTCAAGCACTTTCTCTTGCTCTCTCTCTCTTCAATCTTCATATCTCTCTCTTTATCTCTTCTCTCACTCTCTTTCTCTATCACTCTCTCTTCACCTCTCTCTTTCTGTGTGTGTGTTTGTAACTTTGTATATCAGTCTCTCTCCCTCTCTCTCCCAAACTCCACTTCTCTATTTCATTCTCCCTTTTTTCTTCTACTTACTCAATTCAGCGAGAAGATTTTCAGGTTCACCTCCTGCGACGTCAACAAGGTGAAGAACTGTTCTGAAAACTCCTGTTGGGTCCATAATCCTACTAAGAGCCTGTGAAACCTGCTCCCTTATAACCTGATTCTGGGGACTAGATACACACAAAATATTTAAATCCTTGTCTGAAATGTTTAATATATAATTCTACTAAGAGCTTGTGTAACATGTTCCCTTATAAATTGATTATGTGGACTAGATACATAAACACAATTTAAAACCTTGACTGAAGTGTTTAGTCCATAATTCTAGTAAGCGCTTGTGTGAATACTACTTGATTTGGGGGACGAGATACATTCAAATAATTTAGAACCTTGTCTGAAATGTTCAGTCCATAATCCTACTAAATATAACTTTTCTTGCACTCAAATCAAACCTTTTCATCAAGACTTTATACTGTGGAATAATCTCTACACAAATTTTGAGTATGTGAAATCATGTTTAACAGTTCAAATTTACTTACGTACACCACAGCATGAACTCCTTCCTATCAATTCTGGGTGAATTCCTTTCATGTTAACTAGGCCACTGCCATTTATAGCAATACAAGGCAAAACCAGAAAATGCTTTTGCCATCACGCTAAACAGGGCCCGCTGGGAAAAAGTTTTTCGAAACTGAAGTGGCTACGCTAAATAAATATGACATTATTTATTGTTATATAGAATCCCCTTCTTTTCTCAATGAGATAAATTCTGAACAAAAAGAAAAAAAATAATGACTTCAAATTATATCCACGCTTACACATTTGATATGATGATGTTGCTGGCGAGTTTCTGGGCAATATCCATCGGAGGCTGGAGCTGCAAGAGAGAGTCTGCGAATCCTTGCATTTCCATGGCAACGGAAGAAGATGAGAGAAGATTGATGCATTCCTGGAGTGATTGGATGTCCTGGATGATGGTGGGGTCTAATTGGAAATAAAATATATTAAAAGGGATTTTAAAGAGGCACTCTAAGTGAGAAGTCAGGAGAGGAAGGCTGAAAAGAATTATCATCATCATCATCATCACAATCATCATCATCCTCATCAACAACATCATTATCATCAACATCATCATTGTCATCTACACCAACATCATCATCATCCTCATTGTCATCAACATCAACATCATCATCATCATCATCATTGTCATCATCATCATCACAATCATCATCATCACCTCCATCATCGTCATCATCACCATCATCGTTATCTTCATCAACATCATTATCATTGACACCAACATCATCATCATTTTATGATGATCATCAACACGATCATCATCTTGACCACTACCATCATTATCATGGTCTTTACCGCAACTGTGTAAAATCACTAACTATCACCAAAACTTACATCACCATCATCACCATCGTCATCACCACCACCATCATCACCATCACCATCATCATCACCACCACTATCATCATCACTGAATTACCTTGATCAGACAGCTCTAATCCTAGATCCTCCAAACTGAACACTCTCTTGACCCCCATGTGGATGTCCTCTACCAGACCTACCGGCTGAAGAACTGATATCAGATTCTGAGAGGAGACAGAGGATGAGAGAGAATAAGAATTACAAACAAAGTAGATAAATAAGAATTATTTTATTAGACTAAAGCTCCCTTTACACCAGATGATGTTCTCACTTCGTTGTTGAAATTCAGAAGAAAACCTAGGATGATGATGATGCACAGCATTTGTAAAGCGCCATATATCTGTCAAATACATTCAAAGGCGCATTGGAGCCAGCCAATCTGGGTCGCCTACAAGGGCGCGCACACAGAACTGTGACTCGCAGGTCTCTCCTCTCGATATAACTGATTGGGGGAATGCAGGTGGACCACTACACTGGGGTTTCCCCCTACTCTTATATGAATAGTGCAGTGGGTTCTTAACGTGCAAAGGTGGTGATTCTCCTCTACACTGGGCCTTCATTTAACGTCCTATCAGAGTAAAGGAGTGTTTTCCACTGTAACATAGCCTGCATCTATGAAACAGGGGAGAGACGTTTACACACAACGCACTGGCTTCAGTCATTCGCCCGGGGTGGACTCGAACCCACGATCTTTGGTGCGACTGGCAGACGCTTCACCGACTGAGTCAACTTCGTTCTCTATGCAGCGCCAAATTCGTTTGATTTTCTAGTAAAGCATGAAATCGTCAAGTGCATGTGACATCCGCGCCAAGTCCTTGTGAAGTTCACGTTGCGTGATTGGTGTTCCCACCAAGTTTATGTCGCACGCAGAAGCGTTCCATACTGCGTCGAAACGGTTCCCGCTATATTCTGACTACATCCAGCAGATTGCGAGACTTGTTGAACCTTTGTCTATTTGGACGTAGCGCCGGCTAAATGTGTGTGGTGCCGCGTAGCGGCCGTGTATTGGCAGTATAGTTTTGCGATATTCTTTCTGTGTCTGCTACTTCTATGCTACGTTGATGGAGCTGTTAGTAGGTCCTTTCTGCATAATTACTATGCATCGTTCAGATGGGTTTACGAAGAACATGCAGACTATTATCACGTCAATAACATTTCTTGCTACGCTCTCAGTACGCTCTTTAGCAGTTCCAACTGCACCATGGCCATTTGACGCAGCATGAACTATAAGGACATAGCATTGGTGCAGTGGGGGTAACAGAATTATAGATAGATGTTTATGAATTATGAGTACAGTAGATGAATAGAATAATACAGCCCTTAACACAATAATGTAGTGACTGCAAGATTGGACTTACTCTTTTGATAAGGCATGGCATGTGTGTGTTACAATCCAAGAAAAACCCTAAAGGCTTGTTGGCAACCTAGATAGAGAGAGAGTGAGTGACAGAGAAAGGGAGATGAGTTGAAAAGAGAAGAAAGCAAGAACAAAAAGAAAAGATTAGGGCATAATTATTAAAAGCACTGAAATTAATATATAAAACCTGATTTTTGGACAATTCATCATTTTGAACTTAACCCTAACTAGGCCGGGCTTTTTTGGCTGTTCTTTGGCCGGGGGAGGGGGGGGGGTTGATTCAACCCCCCCCCCCTGAGATCTCGGCCGCCGATCGCGCGAGCGCCGCAAAAATTTGCACGCTGGTAGTGTGCGATGTAATCTACAAGGCTGTATGGTAAAATTTTCCTAAATAATGAGATTTTATTTCATATGAATTAATTATGCTAATTTATGCATAAATCATACTTTTTGCTCTAATTCACTAAATAAAGCTCCTAGAATGCTAATTTTGGTAAAAAATATTCTTTGTAGCATTCTTAACAATCGTAATTAAAAAAACTTTGGTTTGGAAATCAATTTCTTACATATTTTATTGTTTTATGAATTTCTTATGTATTTCTGTGTTTTTCAACCTTTTGTTTTTCTTTGTTTTTTTCACCAGATTTATTGCACAACCTTTTTGAAGCATAATTATGCTAAAATCAATTGATTTCAGCTGTTTAAAGTAAAAATAATCATATCTTTATGAATAAGATGAGAAAACTCAATTTGCATTGACTTTGTACACAAAATCACGTTTTGGAACAATTTTTGGTCTGACATGCACTTACGAAATGTTGCGTAATTTCGTAACCGCGTACCCGGGCGTCGTAAATTTGGTCTTAAAAGTATTAACTCTGCGAGTGGCGCGGTAAAAAAAATTGTGCGCCGGAATGATCGCAGAAAATGTTGAGGGGGGGGGGGTTGATTCAACCCCCCCCCCCGGCCTGTTTAGGGTTAAAATACTAATTCTTCCATACTTTCAATGTTTTTTTTTCAATTATCAACCAGAATTGTTTAAATGCTTTAGGACAGATATTTTGGAGCACATTTAGTTTTCATTTGCATCTTGATCAAGAACTGTGTATATTCAGTGATGTTTCCATATGAAGCAGAATTTTTTTAAATCTAAGTGTAGGAATAATTTTCATGCATAGAACAGCCACTTACTTGATGATATTCCACGCAACATGCTAGAAACTTGCTCATGCTCTGTTCCACCAGTTGCCTGTACTCCCCCTGGGATACTTCCCCTCCGCCAACCCTCTGTTGTATCTCTGTTTCCACGACGATGGACGCATCCTGACGCAGAACCAAAGGGTCGGGTAGATCAACATCCATCAGACTTCCGAGATCTGAGCCAGTTGAACGGCTGTATGTCTGTAGACGTCAAAAGAGATTTAACAACATTACTACAAATAGCTTTTGCATGAGGTGAATAGAGCGTCTCTCCTTTAATTCAAACTGTATGTGATAGCACTGCGCGAACAGGCATATTTGCTATTTTTTGTTTTAATAATAATAATAATAATAATAATTGCCTTAAGTGATATCATGAACACTGTGAAAAACATCTAGCCTTTTCCTAAGTGCATCCTTGAAAATGTGGAAAGAATTGTTAAAATAAGCAAAATCTATCTAGCCAAGGTGGTATATTATGCAAATAACGCACATTTATGAGTGTGTTATGGCCATGCAGCGCACTCAGGGATATTTGCATGTTATTGCGAAGACCCGAGATGCCTGCATTGCCACTAAAATCTCACACATTTTTAATTGTGCATTGTTTGTTTTATAAAATGATTTGGCAGTATGAATTTGTAGTGGAAAGGTTGTTTGTATCCCTCCAGATTTTCAAGAATCGTACAGATGTAGAGGTCACACATTCTTTCTAGCATAACATCACAGATGACTCAAGTATGCGCGCCTAAGTAAGCGCCGGCAGCATGCCTTTCTCCATTGAAAGAATGCGTATTTCAGATGGCATCTCAATTTTTGCACGTTATGGGGAAAATGATGCACCCAACATGCTGCCCGAAAAATTCACAGCTCGGAGGTTGCATAGAATTAAAGCATGAACATGTGACTTGCATACGCACTCACTATAGGCTACATCCTTGAACCTGTTTTATAAAATCAATCATATATGAAACATTTTGGACCGAATTTACAAAGGTGGTTTTTAATACCATCGGTTGAACCCATGGTTTATGTAGATGTCCTGTATAAATTACCCTTACTTACTGCGTATATTTAAGAAATGTCCAATGCTGATGCGCGCTTTTGTCACAGTGCGCCAAATTGACGCCTGTTGCCTGATTATCCACGCTATTTTATTCATGAGTCCACTGTTCTGAATTAATGAGTCCACTCTTCAGTAATTAACCATGGCAACAGGCGTCAATTTCGCGCACTATGACAAAAGCGCGCATCAGCATTGGACATTTTTAATATACGCGGTATATAAGCGTAATTCATACAGGAAATCTGCATAAACCATGGACTCAACCGATGGTATTAAAAACCACCTTTGTGAATTCGGACCATCGTTTAAAGGTCAAGTCCACCTCACAAAAATTTTGTTTTGAATAAATAGAGAAAAATCAAACTAGCAAAATGCTGAAAATTTCATCAAAATTGGATGTAAAATAAGAAAGTTATGACATTTTAAAGTTTTGCTTATTTTTCACAAAACAGGGATATGCACAACTCAAATGAGACAGTCGATGATGTCCCTCACTATTTCTTCTTTTTTTTATTGTTTGAATTATACAATATTTTATTTTTTAAAGATTTGACAATAAGGACCAACTTGACTGAATCATATAGTATTACACGATGCTCATTCCCATTGTTCAAAGAGGAATTAATCATTGTTGCACTTGACAATGAGGAGAAAAATAGGATATTCCCTACTTTATATAATAAAATTCAAAAGAAATAGTGAGTGGATGACATCATCAGTCTCCTCATTTGCATACCCAACAGGATGTGCATATAATTGTTATGCGAAATTAAGCAAAACTTAAAAATGTCATAACTTTCTTATTTTACATCCGACAGTGTTATACTTGTTGGATTTTTCTCTTTTTATTCAAATCAACTTCTTGTTGGGTGGACTTGTCCTTTAAGTCAAATCGGTCATAGTGGCTGACCTCATATGTTTGAAGTGTTGTACAATGGGCGTATGGTACTTACATGAAGAGCTTTGAGAATGGTTTGAACCGAAAACCTTCCAGGCTTAAAGATGTGATCCAAATAGGCTTCCTGATATCATATGGGAGATGGCAGAGAGAGGAAGAGAGAGATGGAGAGAGATGAGAGATAGGGAGAGAAGGAGAGAGAATATATCAGAAACACCACTTGATATCACAATCATGACACTGTGCCAATGGTCAACTTGGCAGAGAGAGGGCCAGAAGCCTTTCAATAAATTCAAATTGGGCAATTACGCTGGATCCTGAAAAAAAAGGGAAACTTCAATTTACAGCTGGTACATAGCCAATCACAGCTCACCGTTTAGCATCCATGGTCTCTTTTGGTTTTATTACATATTGTTTCGCTCTACAGTTCTAGTCAGTGATGCAATTTTACTCCGATGAGTGCATGTCGACAGCTTCAGTATTTCC
>NW_026974408.1:0-12500 GCF_037042905.1 Lytechinus pictus | reverse complement strand
CCATCAAAGGGAAATTTGTTCACATGTGACATCACACATCCTTGTCGCATTGCCAATGGGAGGATCTCCATAGCATTAGTGATTGCAATATTCAAATACTCATAACTTTCTCATTGTTTGTCCGATTTTTCTCAAACTTCCGTTGATCTGTTTCTTTGATTTTTCTTTTTCGACACAAGCCAACTTATTCCAAAGGTTTCATTCCCCTTTAAAAAAATGATGATCATTTATACATGTATAAACTGCAGGATGCACAATTGATTCAAAGAATTGCATTTTTATGATTATTAACAGGGTAAAGAAATGCCTTGGTACTAGGGACAAGGAAATAAAAATTAACAAATTTAGATAAAGAATAGTCCACTAGATCAAGTTTAATAGAAACCAAACAAAATACCAACAACATACTGATGATAAAAAAACAGACAAATCCTTAACCCTAACTAGGCCGGGCTTTTTTGGCTGTTCTGTGGCCGGGGGGGGGGGAGGGGGTGGTTGATTCAACCCCCCCTGAGATCTCGGCCGCCGATCGCGCCGCAAAAATTTGCACGCTGGTAGTGTGCGATGTAATCTACAAGGCTGTATGTAAAATTTTCCAAAATAAAGAGATTTTATTTTATATGAATTAATTATGCTAATTTATGCATAAATCATACTTTTTGCTCTAATTCACTAAATAAAGCTCCTAGAATGCTAATTTTTGGTAAAAATATTTTTTGTAGCATTCGTAACAATCGCAATTGAAAAAAACTTTGGTTTGGAAATCAATTTCTTATGTATTTTATTATTTTATGAATTTCTTATGTATTTCTGTGTTTTTCAACCTTTTGTTTTTCTTTGTTTTTTTCACCAGATTTATTGCACAACCTGTTTGAAGCATAATTATGCTAAAATCAATTGCTTTCAGCTGTTTAAAGTAAAAATAATCATATCTTTATGAATAAGATGAGAAAACTCAATTTGCATTGACTTTGTACACAAAATCACGTTTTGGAACAATTTTTGGTCTGACATGCACTTACAAAACGTTGCATAATTTCGGAACCGCGTACCCAGGCGTCGTAATTTGGTCTCTAAAGATGCGCGAGACTTAAATGTATAAACTCTGCGAGTGGCGCGGTCAAAAATTTCGCGCGGCGGAATGATCACAGAAAATGTTGAGGGGGGTGGTTGATTCAAACCCCCCCCCCCCGGCCATTTTAGGGTTAAGTTGTTTAAAGAAATAGTACAACCATGGTATTAATTTGTGTGAAAAGGGGGAAAATATCCCCTTGGATGGTTTTTAGATACAGGTTTTACTATTGGACCAGAACCTGTCTATCTATAGACAAAATCTGCTTATAAAGACCATTTTTTTTCCTTGGAAGTTGGATGGTTTCTTTAATGGTTCCATGACATTTGCTCCGGCGACAATTGAGCCACTGTAGATTCCACACTCAAATGGAATGACCAACATCTCACCCTGGATGTAACACTATACCCAGTCCTAAACCAAACATAAAACCCTATTGCAACCCTAACCCTACAACTTAGATGAAATAAATCCTGGAGCACTTATTGCAGGGGGAAATGCCATGTCATCTTTATACATATATATATGTTTGAATGTTTTACCTTGCAGGACCAGATCCTTAGTTTGTGATCCCGACAAACGCAGAAAGCCATCATATCCTGGCCTAGAGGGCGGACGGCTACACTCTGGGCTAGGTAGATAGCATCCTGGTCTCTCCTGAGAATATAGAAAAAGAGATGATCATTTTGATGTTGATGATGCTGATGATGATGGTGATGATTATAGTGATGATGATGTTGATGATGCTGATTATGCTGCTGCTGATGATGATGGTGATGATGATGATGTGATGATAATGATGATGATGATGGTGGTGATGATGATGATCATCATCATGACAATTATGATGATGTGATGATAATGATGATGATGGTGATGGTAGTGATGATGATGGTGGTGATGATGGTGATGATGATGATGATGATGATGATGCTGATGATGGTGGTGATAATAATGATGATGGTGATGAGAATGATGATGATGACAATAATAACAATATCTATTTTTTTTAAAGAATAACTAAAAATATTCATAACGAAATGACAACAACTTTGCTACTACAAATCAGACATTCATTCAAACAACAGTTTTCAAATCTGATGATGGTGGTGATGATGATGATGGTGACAATAATGATGATGATGATGCTGATGATGATGATGTTGATGATTATGATGATGGTGGCATTGAATGATGATGATGAATGATGATAATGATGATGATGATGATGAATGATGATGATTATAATGATGATTATGATTATGATGATGTGGCGATGAAAATGATGATGATGATGATGATGATGATGATAATGATAATGGTGATGATAATGATAATGATGATGATGATGGCAATAATGATGACGATGGTGATGATAATGATGGTGATGATGACAATAACAATTAAAACAATGACAATAGTATAATACCAGTAATAACAATATATTCTTTTAAAAAAGAATAACTAAAATAGTAATAATGAAATGACATTCATTCAAACAACAGTTCTCAAATCTCAATACCTTAAAAATACTGGTAGTGCCTTGCAAACTACTTCAATAAATGCTATAATGAAAATGAAAACGAACAACCTACATACCTGATGGAGACTGGAACTAGTCCTGTCCATAAACGCTCCATAATAGAAGATTCCTTGACTTCATTTTGTGTAGTAATACCTAGGGTTAGGGTCAAAGTTCAAGATATTGTTGAGGGAATGACAATTCATCAGGATAATTTGTAAGTGAAAATTTGTAAGCAAAATTTGATGCCAATATCGCGACATGGACCATCTCACTGTTTGAAGGTCTAAATCATCATATGAATACTTATGTTCAAATCTGTGACTTTGCTACCATCCTTATTAGAATAAAGGCGAAATGAATATCTAGTCGTAATGACGTCATTACTTGAAACCAATTTGGCCTTTACTCCAAAATAAAGGCTTGCAATCATCCAAACTTGTTACTTTAGTATTCACAAGAATAATTTGAACCTAAAATATAGAGATACTTTTCATTCCCATTTACAGAAATCAGCAAAATGCAATTTGTTCCAAAATTCGGTCATAGACAAGACGTAAGGTGTCCGGAGGCCAATAGTAAGGACCATGTTGATCCAAATTTTGTTGCCAATTTATAAAACATATATATATAATCAATTTATTGCCAATTTGATGAGTGGGCAACTCACGTTCCATCTACCCTACGTTTTGTCTCATCCAACATGATCTAATAGAGGTTCATCTATTAACCATTTGGTCTAATTGCCATTTAGCCCATATATCATTTGGTCTAATTTCCAGTTAGGCCTTACCCATTTTGTCTAATTCCACTTGGTCTAATACTAACTGGTCTATGTGTTGAGATCAAATGTTTAATAATAATAGCGCATTTTTATATCGCACTTTTCCCAGAATGGCTCAAAGCACTTTACAGCATATTACCCCGGTCATTGGATTCATTTCAATCCCGCACGAAAAGTGCACAATTTCCACTCCCTGGGGACCATTCCTTGCATTCATCGCAGCCTCATAATGCCGCTGGCAAATTCAAACTACAATAACTTTCGCATCCTTCCGGGTACCCATTTAGCACCTTTGTCGAGAGTGGCAAAGTGGGGATTAACGCCTTGCCAAAGGATGCTAGACCACAGTGGGATTTAAACACACGACCCTCTGTTTACAAGGTGAGAGTCAGAACCACTACACCATGGCTCTTCCTTTATAATAATAGTTACACTGGTGATGCCTTATCGAGCGCACACACCGTCCTGAGACGCTCATTGCGCTAGTCTAGCAACAGTTCTTTTGAATACATACACAACTATAAATATAAATGAAGTCAACAAAGAGATCTTATATAAGTTACTACAAGTACAAAAGGGTACATAATTAAACAAAAAAATTAGTTTTGCATCACACACTAGAATTCCTAACTACATCCTGGTGGGGCCTGGTGCCCCAAATGAACCAAATTTTCATTTGACGGAGTAAAAAATAATTAGTATATAATTAAAATGGAAATTAGACCAAATGAGCACTAGATTAAATAAATGACTTAGATTAAGTAGCTATTTGACCAAGTGCAGTGTAGACCTAATGGCAATTGGACCAAAGTCATAAAACCAAAAGAGTTTAGGCTTTAGCCCAGGCCATGTGTTATTATTAATCTATCTGAGAAGCAGACCTACCGCTTTAGACCAAGTAAATATATACACACTTATTCCCCCTAAAGAAAAAAAAATAAATGAAATAAATGAATACATAAATAAATGAATGAATGAATAAATAAATAAAAAAGAATATATAAACAAATAAATGAATAAATAAATAAATAAATACATACATACATAAAATATATAAATAAACAAATAAAGTAAATGAATAAAAAGTTTCAAAAAGATACAAAAATCATGAAACCAATGTATTTTTCCCAATTTACAGAAGATAGTGATTACCCCTTAAGCCTAGAGGAGCCATCTTGACTAGTACCAGACTTCCAGTCCTAACGGAGAGCGCAAACCAGGCCTCGCCATCAGCAGTTAACCAAGACCCACAGGCCTGGAACTCATAGGTCTGCGACCCACTCTGAACGATCTCATGCATATTGGATGCATCACGGAAGTTTGTCACGGAAGCGTCGGCGAAGATAGAGGCAAGGTCGGAGCCTGAGAGTTGAGCGTTGGCGTCCTGGTGATTGGGAGTTAGAGAGAAAGCTATTCAATGCATCAATTCATGAAATTGCTAAAATGAATCATAGTTCGCAAATTAGATTAGCCTTGTCCCAAAGCTGGGATGATCCATTACTATCCCACTCATTGGCTTCTGGTCTCTTTAACATTTTCATCTTGTTCAATGATGAACTAAATGAAATCATTTTCAGCTATTACTTGCCTCTTAGAACAAAGCTTATCAATTGATTGCAATAATTATTTTTATAATCAATTACATTATGAAAAAATCAATATTAAATGAACATAGTGATGTGTACCACCACGAGTGAATGGGTCTCATTAATAAACAATGAGAAATTAATTTTAACTATCAATGAAACGATTGATCATTAAGCAATGTGTAGCTGGATCTTGCTTGTAAAATAGTAAACTGTAGACTGATAATAATAATAATAATGGTATATTCACCCAGGGTAGCCACTTCAGTTCTGAAACCTGTTCTCCCAGCGGGCCCTGCTATTATTATTACCCGACCTAGACAGCTGGCAGCCGTCTGTTTCGAGGAGTTTTATAACATTAAAAAAAAAAAATTATTTCTCCTCGTACACAGACGGCTCGCTATCGTGCAGCCACCATTAGGGGGTTTACAATGCAAAATCCCCCCGACGGGGCACATTGATTTTTGTCTTTATTTCATAAAAATATATAAAAAGAACTGTACCAAAATAACGATTATTATTCTGTTTTGGCCCGAAATGCACCACAATGGGGAGAAATAAACTGAAAAGGTGAAAAAACATTGACTTACTTCGGCTGTCGCGCAACTTCACTTCCCTGTTTTATCCGAACTTAATACATAAACATATGGCCATTGAGTCCCCTGTACAGATCGAGCTAGAACTTCGGTCTCTGTATTTGGTGAGTGGAGCCAACGCGAGTTCAGCGGAACAACCAACATAACAGAGACCGAAGCTTTTGGTCTATACCCGACCAAGCAAGGCTACCGATTCTAATCACTGTGTATCAGGGTCATCAACACTTTTCATAAGTACCTTACCTGTCTTGTCAGCTTGTTGGGGTGCGGGAACGGAAGACGGTGGACTGATGTGAACGTAGCGATGAGAATCACCACGTGTGAATGGGTCTCGTGAATTGACACCCGCGGGATGATGGGAGAACCCTGGAAGTTGAGCCGCAAAGCGTTGCCATGGAGATTGTGGTTCAGGGAGCTCTCGACCAGCTCGACGCGATTCTGGGACGTACGCCTGGTGGGTTATGAATTACAGTAACGGTTAAACAGAGATAACGGTACACGTGAGATTTATACCATGGTCACATTTGTTCTACGGCGGCCGTACGGCGAGTCGAAAACAGCCGTTTTTACATTTTTTGTCCAACTACATATAGGTGGTTTGAATCAAAATTAATAAAACGGCTGTTTTCGACTCGCCTTACGGCTGCCGTAGAACAAATGTGACCAAGGTATTACCCTGCACCTATAAGAGATGGATGTTCTGGCATATTTTGCCAGTGAACCCTGAGTTGCGACATGTGTTTTGATCTGACCATTCAAGAAAATCTTGATTTAAAAAAATCTATCATCAGTCCCATTTGGCTTATTTCATGCATGTACAGTGAATTTAGAATTGTGACGAAGCCCAAGTAAGCCTGACTGCAACTTAAATGTTTTGATGGTTACACAACATTTGTTCTGGTAACAATTGCTCTGGGCTTTATTTCGTCTAAGATATAGGGTTAGGGTTTTATGTTTAATAGGTTTAGGATAGGGTATAGTGTAAAATCAAGGGTTGAAGTTGGTCATTCAGTTACTGTGTGGAATTCTCAGCATATCATTGTCGCTGGAGCAAATACCATGGAACCGTTTGATCTGAGCATTCAAGAAAAAGTTCTTACCAATAAATAAATCTATTGGCAGTTACACTGTTGACCTTGTGGCTGTCCTTGTAAGTGAACCCTCCGGCGCTATCAGCGACATTGACATCTTGTAGGACACCTTGTGTGCCGCCTGAATGATCACAAACACAAGACAAATTTCTAATATTAAGAGGATAAAATTCTTGGAACAAGTCAGCTCGTTAAAAACAGAAAAATTAAAGAATAATGAAAGTGTGAGAAAATTTGACAATAAATGAATATGGAGCCCAAATTTACTCTTCAATATCTAATTGATTATGCACCTGAGTTTACAATTGTAGCAAACATCAGGCATCAGGATTGCCCTCTTTTTCGACTTTTGATTTCAGCATCATTGAGAAAACACTAAGAACAATTGCAAAAGGAAACAAGATGCAGTTTGACCAATTTCATGTCTTATTTTCTAACTAACATGAAAAGAGTAACCTGCCTGAAATCCGACATGTTAAGCTTTTCTGCAATATTTTTTTTGTTCTAAAATCATGTATTTTCATAAAATGAAATTTGCATCAAAGCAATGTTTCTTAAATATCTATATAATTAATATCTATTATTATAATAATAATAATAATAATAATATAGGGTATTTATATTGCGCACATATCCACCTTGTTAGGTGCTCAAGGCGCTCCTATATTACCTGGCTAAGCTAGGCGTTCATAGCGCACACAGCTTTTTAAGTATCACTTCCTACCGGTACCCATTTACCTCACCTGGGTTGAGTGCAGCACACTATGGATCAGTTTCTTGCTGAAGGAAATTACGCCATGGCTGGGATTCGAACCCACGACCCTCTGTTTCAAAGTCCGAAGACTAATCCACTGGGCCAAGACGCTCCACATTATCTATTAGTGCAAGGTTCATTCTCAACTTCCATCTCAATATTTCACATATGATCTTAAATAAATTTGCGAGAAGTTCACGAAATGAACTTGAAACAAAACCACATGCAGATTTCCATGATTTTTTTTTCATTTTTAGCTTCTTTTTTTTTCAGTGACCCGGCTTCTTGATTCTGAAAAATAAGGCTAAGCCGCCGCAAGTATTTTGGGTGCAAATTTTATGCAACACACTGTCACACATCTGCCTTGTCTGCACAGTGCACACCACATCATCATCGTTGTACGGAAGAAGTAGGTAGTCCTGTAATGCTTCCGATCATTCCTTCGAGATTTCTTAAACTGGTCTTTAAAACAACTAAACGTGTGTGGAGGGCGGATATTTATGGGAGAATTTGGTGCATGGAGGACCAGTGTTTGTCCAGTCTAGTTCTGAAAATGTTTAAAGTGGATGCCGAGATTATAGAAGAAGGAAGACTGTTCCAGGAGTCAATCACTCTCTGACTAAAGCTGTTTTTCCTTAGCGATGAGTTGCTTCTTTATTTGTACAGCTTCATGTGATGACCTCGAGTGCTACTTTGGCCTACGGGTGTGAAGAAGAGATCTGGATCAAAGTCTACCAGTCCATTCATAATTCTATAAACTTCAATCATATCACCTCTGATTCTTCTGTAATGTAGAGAGAACATGTTGAGTTCCTTCAGTCTTGTTTCATAAGTCAACTTATTACTTAGTTAAGTTCAATTTCAAGCTTATTCATTTACAGTCAATGACAAAAATGTCACGAGTCATGAAAAAAAGTTTAAAATAAAATCATAGACTCTTAATTTTTGTCTAGACTAAAGAAAATGAAGAGAACCAAAAAAAAAAAAAAAGACGTCATCATCATGAAATTTGAAATAGACATTAGATTAAATCTTAATTATTGTGCAGAAGTTCATAAGGCCCCAGTATAAATGCATTCAAATCAAATCTAGAGAAGGCCTGGAAAACCAAGATTTAATTGTTTCGACCCCGACAATGACAATATTCTTATATAACGTTAGATCTAATCTAACTCGTCCAAACTCAGTCACACTAACACTTATAACAGACCACTCTAGGCGACACCCCGATACTTACCCGTGTTAATAAACTGGGACTCCACTCACGCGCATTTGGGCCGCCCTAGCTTAGAACTAAGCATTGATATGACTTAACAAAATATATCTACAAGGTATGTATAATCTATTTACTACTTTGATAATGTTTAAACGGTACTCACCAGTTCTTTTGATGTATTTTCTCCAGAATTCCCACGGATTTGTCCCAAATCTTGCGACAAACCACGTCGCGGTAGACAGCTGTACATTCTTTTTTATTTATAAATAGAGCGCCCCTTACGATAGTTGTTAACAACGCGGCCAAATCGTTAGGTTTTTTGCACTGTGTCCAAGGCGTTTTTATTTTGTTTGATTTTTTATTTTTTAATAAATATTTTGTTAAATAGCGATTTTTACGTGAAATATTAAATTTATATCACAAAATATTTTTAATTGTAGAGATATATATAATATCATGCAATAATTTATTCTATATATATTTTATAATAAAATTTATAATTGTTGCGGTCTTTAAAAAAGGATAGTCGATAGATCAGGTGATGACTACACGTATCACGTGATCTGAAAATCAGCTTCATACCGCTTTGATTGCACTCGACGGTGACCGGACTGACTGCCAAGAAAAGATCGAAAAAGGACTCAAATGTAAGTTTCCCTTTATTTTATTAAATGTTAAGTAGGAATAGGATGATATTTAATGGGCAATCTTTTAATAAATGATAAACAAACGAGGAAAAAACTCGTATTTAGGGAGTAATATCATACTTGGGTGCAGGAAACAGGAACGGTTCTACTTCTAACCTGTTTTTAACGCATTGTCGCCTATGAGGTCCATACATGCTAATGTTTGGACCTCATTGGTACTAGGAGTGTAACACTAACAGTAGGGTGTCTGAAGCCACACTGAAAAGTGTCAGCATAAAACAGGCTGATTTAGGGGAAAATATGGCACATTTTTTCGGGGAAGTTCAGGCTATTAGAAAAATGTGATCTGAATTGATTATTAACTTGTGTTTGGCATGTATGGAAAGAGAAAATTCAGGGGCTTCTTTTGACAGTAAGGACAAGTTTATATGATCATTTTAAATAAGGATTTAGAGATAAATTGCAAACCCTTATTTTTGTGTGTGTTGAGATTGCCATTTCTCCATGCGTTTTCTATGGGAAAATGAAATTTTTGTTTTGCACAATTTTTTTCACTTTGTCGCAATTTTTCATTGTGATCTGGTTTCCAAATCTTTATAAAAATCATACCATCAGATAGAGCATAAAAAATCCTATTGGACTCTTTATGGACAAGTTTTTGGCATTAATAATAAATTTATAACAGCTCTCGGAAGCTAAAAATTTGGATTTGTGTGTGTCCATTTCTTAACTACACAGTCTATGGCAGAGAAATGCTGAAAATTTACCTAATTTCATTCTTCTTTTTTGCAGCCAATAATTGGAATTTTTTCAAAAATGTTACATTTCTGTCAGTCTGAAGGTCATTTCTCTTCAAATTCACAAAGAAAATGTGATATTTTCTTGAAATAAGAAAAATATTTTTTTTCTCCAGACACCCTACTAACAGACTAACGTCTTAACGAACGATAAAATTGTTGAGTTCAACTGAGGACAAGTTCAAAGATGCAGAGGGGCTAATAAATAAGTCTTCTATACTTAATGCCCAACATCACGGTAAATCAAGGTAAATCAAACTCATTACACTACCATGTTCATGATCATCAGACATCCCATCACATTCATGAATCATCATCCCCGCCCTCAGCTCAGCCAGCATAAATATACTCGTGTGGGACAAGGGCAAAAAGGCCGTGTGTATCGGCATGGTCCACAAGTCACAACTTAATCAGTGTACAAACCCGATTACGACGTCAAAAAACATATATTCACGCCATTTCACACTTACAGCTATTTCTATAAAGGAGGAATTATTATTGTACAATACCTGAATTTATTGTAAGATCTTTCCAACGGTGTGTTTCTCCTCTCAAAATCAGAATCTCTTGAAAAGATGTGGAGAGCGCCATGTTAGATTTCGCGCCTGCGTTGGGACGGCGTTGTTGTTGTTGTTGTCGGACGCCGGACGTACGTCGGGGGTTTAGTGGGGGAGTTTTGCCACTTTCATGATATAATTATGAAGCGGCAGAGGAAGAGGGAGGAGGATGAGGAGAGGCAGCCAGAGAAGGAGAAGAAGAAGAAGAAGAAGAAGGAGAAGAAGAAAAAAAAAGGAGGAGGAGGAAATTGCACATATAGGCCCAGTCTGTAGCGACTTGACTATATCTGCATACCTAATCTATTTATTCTTTTCCTTATATACCTTTATACCACATTTTTCATATTTTATATAGTTACCTATGATCTGCTTTGCAAACAGATTTTTTTCATTCTTACCATGGGCATGATGGGTTAGAACGTAGAGGCAATTGTCACGACTTACCCACCGCCCCGCCCCCCGGCCCCCCCCCCCTCCCCCCCCCCCCAAAAAAAAAATCTCCTTTCAACTGTTTTGCCTCCCAAATTTTGGGCGCGGTCTTGTACTTGTACTTATACTATATTTTTCTTCTGTTGCTATGCAATCATATTAAGACAAGACCACCCCAACAAAAAGTTGAATTGAATTAAAGAGAAAAATCCAGCAAGCATAACACTGAAAATTTCATCAAAATCGGATGTAAAATAAGAAAGTTATGACATTTCAAAGTTTTGATTAATTTCACAAAACAGTTATATGCACATAATGGTCGGTATGCATATGAGGAGATTGATGACGTCATCCACTCACTATTTCTTTTGTATTTTGTTACATGTATATGAAATATTCTAATTTTCTCCCCATTGTCAAGTGAAAAATGATTAATCCTCAGTTGAAAGGAGATTTTTTATGGTGTAATACAAATAAAATGAACTTGAATGCCAGTAAATGTCAAGCGATGAGAGTGGACTTTGGGAAGAATCCACCCCCACCACTGATTGTTGAAATAGGCAACCAGACCCTGAACGAAGTAAATGTGATGAAAATACTTGGTATCCTTATCCAATCAGACCTGAAATGGAATGACCACATTAGTTCAATGATAGCTAAGGCTAACAGGCGAATTTACATGTTGAGGCAGCTCAGACCTTTTAAACTCCAACAGGGTGATCTACTGACCTTTTATACTGGTTACGTGAGGCCTTTGGTGGAGTATGCTGTGCCAGTTTGGCACCCAGGTCTGACTACTCAACAGCGAGCACAAATCGAAAGAACACAGAAACGATCTCTCCGAATTATTCTTGGCCCACTGTACATCACCTATGAGAATGCCCTACAAATCACAAACCTGAAATCACTCGAATTAAGACGACGGGACTGTATCAAATTTGCCAAGTCCCTACAAAACTCACCCACCTTCAGATCCTGGTTGCCTAATCCTAAACTAAACACAAAATCACGCCGAAGAATTGCTCCCTACGATCAGATTAAATGCAGAACACAAAGGTACAAACTTAGCTTATTGAATGAATCCTAGATAAAAAAAAGACAATCAGTTTGTTGTGATCTGTATTATGACCTCTTCCTAAATCCTTTTTTTTTTTCATATCTCCTCTCTCTCTCTCTCTCTCTCTTTCTTCTTTTTCTTTCTCACCCTCCATCTCCATCTCTTTCTCTTTCTCTCGCTCTCTTTCCCTTCCTCCATCATTCTCTCCAATTCTTTCTCTATCTCACCATGCAATGTGACTTTTTATTATTATTATTGAATTAGAATAATCAGCGACTACCTGTAATGTTTCAGTAGAACGAAATAAGTATACAAAACTCTCTGTATATAAAACTTTATTCTAATTATTTACCCATTGTTACCCACTTCCATTTCTCCTTATACTCTGAATA